>NW_013666375.1:403799-415084 GCF_000517525.1 Limulus polyphemus | reverse complement strand
ATTGACCGTCACGTTATAACGCCCTCACGACTGAAAGGGCGAGCATGTTTGGTGGGACGGGGATTCGTACCCGCGACCCTCAGATTGCGAGTTGAGCGCCCTAACCACCTGGCCATGCCGGGCCCACTGTTTTGTGATCTAATTAACAATGAGGTTTTGAAACTTGTTGTTTTAGATAGAACACTTGGAATTTAGTAAATCATTTTGCTATTATGATGTGTACTAGTTCGTGCAAGTTTGATCTGTCAGATGTCAAACTGCTTAAATTTATTGTAGCATAACAGTCATTCAAGTAGAAAGAAAGAACGTATTAAATACACAACAGTTTTAATAGTATCAAATTATGTTTTAGCTATCCAATTAAATAATGATAATCTATACTAGTTAAGAAAACCATGCAATTTTATTATCGAGATACATAACTGCCTATTATTACAAAAAAAAAAAAAGGTTTCTAATGAATTATTTTCCAGAACGAATATTTAGTAACTAAATTGTTTTCCTTCTCCTTTCCAAGTCTACTGAAGGCTTCATTTTAACAAATGCAGTCTAATATTTAAAGGAATGTCAGGAAAATATACTTATTAATTAGCTATACTCATTAGCGGGTTGATTTTTTAGTTGTGCTTTGTGTAGGTAAGCTTGCTCTGATCGAATGTTGATATTAAAAACATAGAAGTTTAATGCTGACTCTGTGATTTCTTCAGTTTTTATAAAGCACGATTCTGATCAGTACGATTTTCATTTTCAAGCTAATATCAATAAATATTTTCAAGTCGTTCTCGTAATATAACGGTTTATTTTTCTTTCTTTCTTTGTAGATTTAGTTATTCCATGATAAAATATTAATTCCCCGACCTTGCTAAATGTCCGATTGTTTTTATTTTTGTCTGGTCGTTCTTGGTGTATATTCAAGTTATGACCACGCTGTATATAACTGCAGTTAATCCTCAGTTCTATATATATCGATCGATACCTTATCATTTCGTGACACTTCCGAAGACAAATTACTCAAAATGACCAACAATACCATTATTATAGCTGACCAACACAACACTAACAACTTGCTGAGATACTTAATGGTTGATTAACACTTTTACCTTGATAGAAATCAAACGTTACTGTAAGAGTTAAATGATTTATATTCAACGAAAACAAAACTACAAGTGACACAGCATACCATTCTTAATGATTAAACTGAATCAGTCTTAACGTCACCAATGTTAAAAGTGTGCTCACTTGACCACGTCAATATCTCCAAATAAAAAACGTCACATGAAATAGAATTGCTTCCAGCGGCATCTTTACTGAACGGTTTGATATGGAATGGCCTGTACTTTAAACGTATATGAATAATTACTTCACGGAAACGAGATCATGCATTCTCTGAACTTCTGTTCTACAATACAATGAGTACAAATTCGTCATGATTGATTCTCTTTAAAAAAAAAAAACTCTTAGTAATTATATTTCCTGAAGAAAGCACTCTTGGTAATTATGATTCCTGGAGAAAGCACTCTTGGTAATTATGATTCCTGAAGAAAGCACTCTTGGTAATTATGATTCCTGGAGAAAGCACTCTTAGTAATTATGATTCCTGAAGAAAGCACTTTTGGTAATTATGATTTCTGAAGAAAGCACTTTTGGTAATTATGATTTCCGAAGAAAGCACTCTTGGTAGTTATGATTCATGAAGAAAACGCTCTTGGTAATTATGATTCCTGAAGAAAGCACTCTTGGTAATTATGATTCCTGAAGAAGGCACTCTTGGTAATTATGATTTCTGAAGAAGGCACTCTTGGTAATTATGATTCCTGAAGAACACTCTTGGTAATTATGCTTCCTGAAGAAAGAAAGCACTCTTGGTAATTATAATTTCTGAAGAAGGCACTCTTGGTAATTATGATTCTTGAAGAAAGCACTTTTAATAACTGTGATTCACAAAATAAGCACTCTCATATGTATTCACTCTTAGTACATTTTCTCAATAATTTATACTGAAACCAAATCATGGATATTTCAAACGACATCTTAAACAATTGGTGTGCGTGAGGCTTAATCATTAGGTAAGTCGGATGCTGGGAAACAGCTACATTTTAACACGATAGACCAATTAATGGCTGGAGACGGCTTAAATGGGTAATGAAGAAAAACTTTAATATAACTCACGTCAGAAAAATAAAACTCTAGTAATGGTACAAAAAACGGAGAGAGAGAGAAACTAAGAATTCGTCACTACGTGGCTTCATATGTATACGGTATTACTGTGGCAAAACTAACAGTACTTGTCGTTATATATATGTACATACAATACATACATACATATATATATATATATATATATATATATATACTAGATGTACTTCCGCAGGGTCCACTGAGGTGTTCTCTTTGAAGAGTAAATAACATAAAATTTAAAAGTAACAAATATTTTTAGTTCTTGCTTTTGGAGGGCATATGTCATGCTGTGTTTTAGCCTAGAAAGTGCATAATTCTTCTTCAGAATAGTTCTTGCTTTTGGAGAGTGCATAATTCTTCTCGTGATTCAGGGATGCGCAAGTTTTATTGACGTCACGACAGTGCAAATTGCAACGTTAAGCGCCACTTACGTGACGTCATTTTAGTGTCTATTAACCGACAGACAACACATTACTGTATATTTGTACGAGTGGTTAAAACAGATGACACCTCCAGGCGGCCTTCGGTCCCCTTTCGGTGAAATAACTATTTTAAGAACAGTGCAATAGAAAAAGATACAACTTCTTTATTGATAAATTACATTATTATGTTTTCAGTTATCTCTGACCTCGTGCTGATGTTACAAACAACTCTTCCGACAAAACCTTTCAGTTATTAAGTACCAGTTGGCGTACCCGTTCAACGCACGGGGATGAAGAAAGAGAGCCAGATCTGAACATCGAACTCCATATCACTATCCAGGTGACTTTAAGGGTACACGACAGACTTAATGATAATCGGTCCAGTTATTCGCCAGTAGTAATCGGACACACACATACAGACACATTTTTGTCAAATGATGGTTTAGAAGTTCTTATGCAGTAGACTCGTATGTTAAGATCCGTTTACCAACGAAGTATTCAATGTACATCTAAACTATGATGTTTTTACTGTTTCTCGAAACACAAACACAAAAAGTGACACACGTATATGTACATAACCAGCTTTATCACACCAACGAAGTATTCAATGTATATCCAAACTATGATGTTTTTACTGTTTCTCTAAACACAAACACACATGTCTATATATTAACCAGCTTTATCACACTAACGAAGTATTCAATGTACATCCAAACTCGGATGTTTTTACTGTTTCTCGAAACACAAACACACATGTCTATATATTAACCAGCTTTATCACTACTATATGACTAGAAACCTAGTTCGCCATTTTTAACGAGAGCACCTAACCATGTTTCCGAATCATCGTTATTTCTATTGAAGAAGCCTAATTCACTATTTCTAACACAAGCATATTAGCCATATTTCTCAAATCTCATTCCTTGTTTCTAACGAGGCACGAAAGTGACCTAATTGTTAACGTTTCTAGCTATGGATCGAAAGTCGAGTGTTCGATTCCGTGAACACGCTCCGCAATTTCAGTTCTGGGTGCGTCATAAAAGTGACAGTGAAATCGCCTGTTCGGTTCAGAGTAACCGCGTAAACGACTGGTGCTGCTGACTGTTTGTTCACCCCCTCCCTCACACACACACACCCTAGACAGTAAATGCCTGAGCCTTGGGTTCTTTGGTCTGATCATATAACCCATGTGCCTCATAACGTACGTACAGGTTGAAAAGGGCAAATATTTTTAAAGAACTCACCCAATTCCATCTGATCTAAAGCTCACTTTATTATTTAGAAAGAGAACACGAAAATCCATGCAGAGCACGAGCATAAAACTCCATGTGGCCTGAGACTTGACTCTTTTTATTTATAACAAGAGTTGGCAACTCCACGCTGTCTGAAACCTAATTCGTTAGTTCTAACTTGAAAAGATTAACTCCACAAAGTCCGAACCCTTCATTTCTCACAAAACCATACAATTTCACGGGATCTGGGGCTTAATTATTTACTTTTAACAGGGTCTTATTACTTTATGTTGACTCAGCACTAACTCTTAATTTCTAACAACGGCATTTAACTTCACGTGGTCTAAAGCTTACAATTTTTTTATTCCTAAGAGAATTTAGAAACATTTTCTTTTCCCTAGCGTAGCTCTTAAGTAATTTCTGGAATAAAAACAACTACTACTTCGGCACATTCGATCAACAGCCTTAATCTTACAAGCCTTGTTTAAACCATATACTACAAGGTTTTCTTAACTTGTCATCCAGTGGGTCGGCAGGAAGCTTACAGATTTACTATGCTAAAATCTGGGGCTGGATTGCTCGCGGTGAACAACGTGGAGTTAGCCCATCGTATGTAGCTTTGCGCTAAAACAAATTAAAGCTTTTTTGTCTTTTATGTGACAAAGATCTGTACAGGATAACGTTAGATGATTCAAAGCCAATTTCTACGTAGCTTCGAAAGATATATATATATTTATTGGTTGGGCATTACTATTAATATCTACGAGAATTATAGCGATGATTAGCAAAGAATACTGTGATTTTGTCCTTGAATTTATTCTCACGAATAATACAAATTCATAACAGTGGTTTGTTTCCTCTAACACTTCACTGTTTTCATAAAAATTTACAAGCATATACTAACCAATATGAATAAAACCTGGGAAGGGACATGTCCTAGTAATTAATGTGTCGGGCTGCGTAATCGAAGATTCGAGGTTCGAGCCATGACACCATGTGGGCACATAATAAAAGTGACAGTTAATCTTCTTAATCGGTTAAGGTAGCAGGACAAAGACCTTGTGACGACGACTTCTTCTGATTGGCTGCATTCCTTGTGGTCAGTAGTTCAAAATCAGAGGCGGCTATACCTAACTCTTATGTGTCTCTGCCTTGGCAGTTTAGCTTATGTGCGTACAAGGTGCTATTCAGGTAAAAAATATCAATAGCAATAAAAAAACAAGCAATCGGTTAAGGAAAAAAGAAAGAAGGGGCAATAGAAAACTTTGATGATACAGTGGTTCAAGTACAACTAGCAGACTATAACGAGAGACCATATAACAATATCGTTCACATACAGATGGCATGCCGTCTCCTGAACAATAGTTATTCGTATGCTGACGAGAATTTACCCAAACATAATGGTCATTCTTATTAATATTAGTGTCAGCATGTAGCAATTCATATTGGTTTATCGTGTAAATATTTAAAATAAATTCCACGTTTACAAACTTATCTTAGTAAGAACAGTTAAAGACAACTTTCTTTCCCTCTCTAATTCTGGTCCACAAATTATGTTATTTCCAGGTTACGTAACTAATAATTTTGTGTTGAGTTCGTATATTTTCCAGCTTTCGCGTATAACTTGAAGCCAAAAAAAGGGGGAGCCACTGATCATCTCACACATTATAACTCAAATGTTTCCTTAATTACATGATTAGGCACTTAACATGAGATTCACTTCGCTCTTCCTAAGCATATATATGAAATAGTTTTTGGGCAGAAGAAGTTTTAGATAAATGACACCTGTCAAAAAACAAAAAACTCCAATATGCTTACACTACAATTTTGTGAACTTGGCCCTGCATCATTAGCTAATTATTTCATCTTTTGGTGGCATTTTTATCAATTAGTTACACTTAAATGAAGTGTGTTCATTGATTTTTCAATATGTTATTTATATATTTTATTATGAATACTTATCAAATGACAGTAAAAAAATTGATAATAGGCGATTTTAATGTATAAATTAATTTCTAAATAGGTTTTTAGAGCTCATCAAGAAATTACTGTTTCCATTACTTTGTTATTCAACAAAATGAATATTAAATCGCCTTCAAAAGATATTTAATACTCTTGAAATTTATAACATACGATGACGATGAAAGTTGTGAAGATGATTTTAACAGGTAATAGTTGTTTTAAAATGACAAAATTTAGAATCGAAAACTACCTTTTTTTCAAACACGATGAAATCTTAAAACGCCAATTTACACTATATTAAAGTATTCAAAAAATTATATTTTTTAAGATAAGGCATATTGCCGTAGGAAGCATTTTTTGAAGTGGTCAGGCCATTGCCACAGTTAAACAATGTGACACACGATGTGTGCAAAGCACACTACCGGCATGCAAAGCATACCATTTCTAGGGGAGGAGAGATCTGGGGGCATGCTCCGCCCGAAATGTTTTGAAAATTTAATGCTATGAGATTGAATCTTGAGACATTTTAACTACAAATACAACGTAATGTATTGAATTAAAAGAAGTTTTAATACATAAGTTGCAGCTACACATGCTATGAAAAAAGTGGTCAGGCCGTGGCCTGACTGGTCTTACAGCTTCCTACGGCCCTGAAGCATTAATCAAAATTTAAAAATACTTCACTGAAACCAGACGACGAAAACTTACCATCAACGATTGCAATTAGCCGAATGCGTCGATGAGTCACCCGGCATCCGTTTGTTGCTATGCCAACAGTCTGGAAAGGTCGTTCAACAAAAACGACAGTATATGTGGTCACTTCTGACACGTCGTTGGCTGCTACAACAGTGACATTGTATTGGTTAGCTTCATCAAGACGGCGTTTTAATAGAAAGGTTTTTTTGTGGTCGGCGATCATTTCAGTAGAGATTTTCAGTTCTGGAATCTTCAGACTGACTCTCATGTTTGAGCCCTGTAACAAAGTGGCTCGAAACTCAAGAACGTCCCCTGCAGTGATGGGCGAATTGGTAATTATGTGGAGTCCACTGACCTCTTCTTGAACTTCCACTGGTGAGGTCAAACTAGCTCGTTCCTCACTAACTAGGTTCTTTGCTAGAACAGACACCAAAAACAAACCTGCTACTGGGAAAGTTACGACGACCGTACAGTTTGTGAGATCGGACTGGACAGATTGCAAACAAGAAGTACAGTTCAATCCCAGATCCCACGAACAAGAGACATCACTTCCGGTGCGATAAGTGGCTTTAAAACAGATAGTATAACCAGAGCGGACAATGTGCGTCTCTACTGGAGTCAGGGTAACGCCAGACACTTTATCTTGTACGGTGAAACTAAACGAATCACTAATAGAGTTTATAGGACCTAGCACAGTGGCGTAAACACGATACTGACCAGGATACCTGAAATGGAACTCCCAAGACAACATGTTTTGACCTTTTTTGATCTCTTCGGTAACTAAGTTGTTTGTCTGATTAAACAATCGCCATCGGACATGCCTGCGAAAAATGGAGTCCTGTTCTCGAATGGTCTGAAAACGAAATTCCACAGTTGTGTCCGTTTCTACATGTTTTTCGGGTAATATCATTCTGCCCTCTAGTAGCTGATACACTCGAACAGCTTGTTTGATCTTAGCCATCTTTCTCAGATAACCATTATCGACAATAACCGAAGGATAAAATTCACCTTCTCGATGGTAAGAATGGCGGATAGTTAAATCAAGCTCACAACGTAAACCATAGTCTGCAACCACCATCACATTTTTTCTCCTGTGGTTTCTGTTCGTAGTCTGAGTGTCAGAAAGCTCTGCTTCTATTGTGTGGCCATCGTCAAAGTCCATTGAAAGTCGTGTTCCCAGACGATTGGTCGTTGTTACTGAAACCAGAAACTTCACAACTATTTTGGGTTGAAAAACCGATTTAGAGTCAGGATGGAGTGATACGGTAAGATTCCCCAACTTTTGGTCGACAGCAACCTGCGTAAGAAAAGGAATGCATTGAATTAGCTGACTAGAAAGTCTGACATTTGCACAACAAATGGCTGGCAATGGTCTACCAATAATCAAAATTAAGAGAATTTATAAATAAAATGATACAAGATAACATTCTTCCAATATTTGACAACATATGTTAAGCTGATGCTATGATTTTAACATAATAGAATAACCTATATCACACACATATACCCTACCAAAAGTCATGGGGTAAACCTCTGATTGCAGGAAAATTGGTGTGACGACGAAATATGCAAATAGTTTGGCCTATAAAGGTGATCAGCGGTTCGCTAGGAAGTCATTTCGAGCTTGTACGCCGAACGATGAACACGTGGAAACAGCTAACAGTTTCAGAGAGGGGAGGATAGTTGGATCTCATTTGAGGAAAATGTCTGTACGTCCTAATGCGCAACAACTAAACATTTCCAGGTCGTCAATTGACAACGTGCTAAAGAAATGAAAGTCCACATGTGACAATGAGCCCAAGAAACGACCAGGTAAGTGTAAAATACTGACTGACATGAGCCGAAGCGACTTGAGAAGGCTGGTTACCTCATTTAGCCGTCAGACCCTAGAGAATCTGTGTTTGTAGATGCGAGCAGCCACAGGCAAAAATCCTATAAGTGTTTTTACGACACGTCGAGAGTTGCATGCCATGAATTTTCACGGAAGAGCTGCAGCCCACAAGCAGTTGATAATAAAAACAAATGCTTACCGTCGATAACGATGGAGCAAGGCACACCGAACCTGGACCGTGGATCAATTGAAATCGGTCCCGTGGAGCGATGAGTCACACTACACGCTCTTCCAGTCTGATGGACGTGTTTGGGTATGGAGGATGCCTGGAGAACGCTTATTACCCCAGTGTGTTGTCCCAACAGTGAAGTTTGGAGGAGGCGATATCATGGCCTGGGGTGCTTATCGTGGTATGGACTAGATTCACTGGTCGCAGTGCATGAATCCATGAATACCGAGTCCTACATTGATGTTCTGAACAATTCTGTGTATCCTACATTGTGGCAATGTTATGGTATCGACCTTACACCTTCCATCATGATAACGCTCCATGTCACAAAACAAGGATTGTGAACGTGTGGTTTGAAGAGAATAACATCGGAACATTGCAGTGGCTAGCACAGAGCCCCGAACTGAAACGCAGAATTAGGGCAAGACCAAGACGGCCCTCTTCAGTAGTGGACCTTACTAATGCTTTAAAGGATGAGTGGAGCACAATACCACCAGCTTTCTACCAGAAGTTAGTAGACAGTCTTTCACGACGTATTGAAGTAGTCATTAAAGCCAAAGTAGAGCTAACACACTATTAATTTCTTTGAATAAAGACATGTTTTATTCATAAATACCCGTGTCCCATGACTTTTGGTAGGGCAGTGTATATTTAAAAACACATAAATCTATCACTGAATAAAATCAAACCATACACTAAAACGTAGTAACGTGTGTGAAGATCTTGAAAAAAGTCTGCGAAAATAATTATGATGGCTTTCTTTGTTTTGTTGAAGCAAAAAGCTACACAATGGTCTAATTCAACCGTGTCCTTAGCTAGTATCGAACCCTAAGTTTTAGCGTTACATGTCCACAGGCGTACTACTGAGCCACTGGAAGAGGGTCATTAAAACGCACTTTGTATATCTGTATGAGTGAAATTTTGTACTTTATGGGAAAGGCTATCTGTCGCCATCACTGGTTTCGAACAACTGACCACGTTTAGGAATTGAGTGTCGCTCTTATAACACATCCAAAGCTTAAAGCTTGCTGAATGTTTAGTGGTATATTGGTTCATATCTCTACCACAGAGCCAATCCACGCCCATGCATGAGTGAATACGCGTATTTTTGTTTCACGTAAACCACAGCCACTAGAAGACATGTTTTGTACATAAAAATAAGCCCAAACATTCATAACAACAGTAATATAATACAAAGGTTTAGGAACTGAATGATTATTTTCATTATACCAGTGCAAGCTCTACGCAAAAACCTCTAATTCATATAACTAAAAGTGATACTTTATGAGAGAGTAAACATTTCAGCCATTTTAAATGACACTTTATAGCCTTGCATCACTCCACATACCTCAAATCCTTATGATTTTTCGTTTTTATTTTAATTTTGTTTAATTAACCATATTTTAATTGAGTTAATTATACAATGAAATGAAAGAATGTTATCAGATCAAATAATGCATTTCATGAAATCACAGTTTTATCATGACATTTATATTTTTTCTCCATTTTTCATGACCTTTCCAGGTCTGAAAATTAACTTAAAATTTTCTCAGGTTTTCGCAGGATGCCTGCAAACACTGTAAACATTTAGAATCATACGATCTTTAGCAATACTTTAAATTTATTATACACATTCCAGATAGAACTTTTCATAAGATTTTTTCTTCAAACTCTGATGACCAACTAACCTTCAAAAAAGCCCAACTACTCGGAATCACCTATAACAGGTACACACTGCATGCAATACTATCAAACGTTGTACCAACTAGTGACCAACTAACCTTTCAAAAGTCTACCTACTGGAATCACCTTTAACAGTTACACACTACATGCAACACTCTCAGACGTTGCACCAACTAATGACCAACTAACCTTCCATAAGTCTACCTACTGGAATCACCCTTAACAGTTACACACTACATGCAATACTCTCAGACGTTGCACTAACTGTCATCAGAAGAGTTCCAGGTGGTGCAAAAACAAGCACATACATGCATATTTTTGTGAATCTTAGCAAAAAACTTTGGGACTAAAGTGTATTTTTAAAATGTCAGCATGATATTTGACACCATAATTTAAATCAAACACAGCTGATCGTTTATACGACATAGAAACACGTGCGTTCATCAACTAAATAAAAAATACTACGCAACTCTTCCTCGATTAAAGCACAGGGATGAAAGAACAATTTAAAGCTTTAGAAAAAATATCCAACACTTTTATAGTACAGAAGATGTTGTTTGTTTGTTAGACAATCGGTTAGAAAAATAAAGAGGGGCAATAGGAAATTTTGGCAATACGGTGTTTCAAGTACAACTAACAGACTTGGGTGAGACAGTTCGTATACTTTTCATTTCATTGTGTATTATTGTGCTTAATTGCAAACAAATCTGTGCTCTGCCCACCACGGGTATCGAAACCTGGTTTCTACCGTTGTAAGTCCGCAGACATACCGCTGTGCCACTGGAGGGCATACAGAAGGTTATTCTATTTTTAAGAATTCATAAAAGCAAAGTAAAAACTAGTCTAGGCACGACTCATCACTTACTATAACACAATGTTTTTCAAACTGTGCTCTGTGGAACCTCAGGGTTCCGCGAAGGGTAATCAGGGTTTTCCCATAAAGATAACGGGTAATGGTAGTTTTTTCAATTATTGGGTGTTAACACGTCAGGGCGGCCCGGCATGGCCAGGTGGTTAGGGCGCTCGACTCGTAATCTGAGGGTCGTGGGTTC
>NW_013666375.1:396363-403131 GCF_000517525.1 Limulus polyphemus | reverse complement strand
TGCTCCACTGGGAGTTTACAGGAATAAAAAAAACAACAACAAACAAGCACACGTCAGAGACCAAATATATTTTTAAAAATCACAAGTTGATATTCAGTCTTTTCCTTATAGCTTACAATTGTACATTAACAACATTGTTACGAACTTGGTCATTTTCATCTAGGCTAGGCTTTAAGGGTGGGTTAAAGGTTAGAATTCCGTGAAGGAATGAAGTATGAGGATTCTACAGCTTCGTAAAATTTGGGGGTCATTGCTTTAATGTATGTACAATTATTAATTTATATAGATCCAGAATGGCTAAGTTGACCTCTATTTTAACATATAACCATCATACTCATTATATACTAACATTCAGGAAACTATACGATGCAGATAGACACACCATTTTGACATTTTATATACATATCTCTGATTGAAGGATGCACATTTTCAGTGAAATTCTTTCACAAGTACAAGTACCATCTAACAAAATTACATGGTGGTCTTAGTCATAATCTTAAAATCTGTCAATCTAGTATGTATGTTTTAAAGATAACGTAACAAAGCACTATCGACGAATAATAAGGTTCAGTGTAGTCTTGTACTCCATCTAAAGCACCTTTATATCGAGTATTTCTATTTTAAGAAGATCTACTTTTAAATTAAAATAAGTGTAGATGCTTCAATGGAAGCTTTAAAGGAATACTTACAATAAAAAACGTGTTACTGAGAGCTCCAAAAGGACTTGTCACTTCAACAGTTATACGGTGGATACTTACAATAAAAAACGCGTTACTGAGAGTTCCAAAAGGACTTGTCATTTCAACAGTTATACGGTGGATACTTACAATAAAAACGTGTTATTGAGAGTTCCAAAAGGACTTGTCACTTCAACAGTTATACGGTGGGTACTTACAATAAAAAACGTGTTACTGGGAGCTCCAAAAGGACTTGTCACTTCAACAGTTATACGGTGGGTACTTACAAAAAAAAACAAAAAACGTGTTACTGAGAGCTCCAAAAGGACTTGTCACTTCAACAGTTATACGGTGGATACTTACAATAAAAAACGTGTTAGTGAGAGCTCCAAAAGGACTTGACACTTCAACAGTTATACGGTGGAAACCTTCAGTCTGAAAGGTGTGATTCTATAGAGAAAAAAACACAATAATCACGCATTAAACTCCAGTTAATACACGTAAAACATTTAATGTACACATCAACTCTTTCCCTACCACACTCTATATCTTTGTTTCAGCCGTGAAAAAGGTGATACTGAGTACGGGTTCTGAGAAACAGGTTGTATTAAGATGAGTTTCTAATTAATTAAAAAACAAAAGCGTTGCATATTAATTTGACCCCTCCCCAGATTCACTGGAAGCCGTTACACTGGTAATAACAATGTTATTTTCAGCCATCGTTTTATCAAAATTGACATGCCTGACAACAAATGCATGTTATACCATTGATAACCCATACAACTTTGCAATAGCCGTAGCTTCCAAAACAAAGCTTCAGATCTTTCTTTGTATGATAACCAAAAACATCATGTTCTACTCCTAGCTCTCGTATCAAGGTTACCAATTATACCATTGATAACCCATACAACTTTACAATAGCTGTAGCTTCCAAAACAAAGCTTCAGATCTTTCTTTGTATGATAACCAAAAACATCATGTTCTACTCCTAGCTCTCGTATCAAGGTTACCAAAAGTGGATTGTTTCATTATATACTGTCTTGACATAATTACTATGAAGACTAACGACAAGTGTTTCGTCACGATCTAGGTTATTTTGATACTACAGATTTTGACTACAAGCGTTTCCTCACGATATAGTCTAAGCTTGATATAGTTACTACAAATTTTGACTACAAGCGTTTCCTTACGATCTAGTCTAGCTTGATATAGTTACTACAAATTTTGACTACAAGCGTTTCCTCACGATCTAGTCTAGCTTGATATAATTACTACAAATTTTGACTACAAGCGTTTCTTCACTACCTAACCTGGCTCGATATCATTCATACAAAGGTCGGTCATCTATTAAATTCCTGAATATGCTCCATTACAACGAGCGAGTCCCAAAGTTCCACCAAACTGTGAATCAGCGATTGGCCAGCATTTACTAGTGAACCCGACTTGTGCAAATGGTCTGTCAACCTTTCAACTCTATATTTTGGAAGCCACCTTTATTAAAGCACATAAACCTGTCTTTTGCTGCCAAAAAGAATTCCTATACAATCTACACATCCTTGTGGAATGGTTATTCTCATTGATATCAATGGTGTTGTTATTCAGCCAAAACATAGCCATGAAATAGGTGAATTGATTAACCGAGTGTTGTTGTTTTTGAAAGCAGAACGCAAATTCTAAAGCTTTAGGTTTAAAATTCGACAGTTATTCAATAATTCAATACCAAGTGAGTGAAACTGTCCGATTTACGAACATTATTTAAAAACTAACGTGTTCAAAGTTGTAACAGTTTAATCATCAGTTTATTAAAAGACAATGTTCTATTAATTTTTAAATTATTAAATAGCATCTTTACTTACATTCCGAGAGACTGAAAGATCTGTTTAGTATGGAAGACTTTGAAACAGATGTGTTCAAGATCCACTGAATAGATGTTCAATCTGTTTCTAAGAGTTTCAATCTTGCATATACAAAACTCGTTTCTATATTTTTATTCTGATCATTAGTTTGTAATAGCACTTCTTAAAAGGGGACCTATGATTGGTGTGAGTGTGCAACTTCTTTAGACATATATTTAGAGTACTTACCACATTACTCTGTTTGCAGCTTACACCAATACAAGATGAACTATTTCTACCGCCAGATGGAGTCTCTACGTATGTGGTGTCGTCATCACTAAAGTGCCAATGAAATGACAAGTCTGCACCTTGGGCTAGAAAAACCTGAAGTGGCACCCTCTGTTGAGTAAAAAAAATCATAGGGGGAGGCCGTTCTGGTTGGACTGAAATGTACGATGGGATACACGACGGGGTGTTCAGCTGTTCAGGAGGTGTAGACACTATCAGGCGCATGCCAGCGGGTATGGGTTGGATAACCTCCACGACCCTTTCTGACGACCGGTTGTAAAAGCCAGTGTTAAAGTTAACTTCTACAGAAAAAAAAACAAAACAGCAAGAAGCCAAATTATTCCCAAATGAACGAACATATAGGCCTGATTATTAATAGCTCTACATACTTGAACAGGATACAAGAATAAGCTAAAAAAAAGAAACGACAAGATGTAGTAGGTTGCTCTAAGGATATTCATTATAAATATAGTTTTAAACGAAACTTTCGTAGTTACGAGGGACCTTGGGAAGAAACTGATATGGTAGCTAGGGCAAAAGGAGTTTGGAAATAGGAGACTTGGAACCTAACAAGTTACATAATAGTTTTAAAGTTCAGTCTGTAGGATTTAAAGATACCACAGTAGATTCATGAATAGGCTTAGCTGCTAATGTTATAATTTTAATATTATCAGGAACAAAATGAACGAGTTCGGAGCTCAAGTTAAAATGGAAAACTAGGATTTAATAGGAATTTCTGAAACTTGGTTATATCTGGAGAGCACTGATAATAAGAATCATTTTGAAATTCCAGATTATGAATTACTTGATAGTGACAAACTTTTTAAAAGAGGAGGTGGAGTGGTTCTTTATATAAGGATTGAACTACTTGCAACCTTTTGTGATTAAAGATAAATAAAAGGGTTACAAGCGAACGGTTTCAGAGGTAGGAAGTTTTTAATTCGCAACTGTCATAAGCAGCCTGATCAAACAGACAAGGTCAATAAGAAATTGTAAACTGAAATCAGGATTGTTAATGATAAGAGTACTGTTGGCAATAATTACAAAATAATTTAATTTTAGACACATTGTTTGGGATTGTATAAAGTCAAGAGAGATTTCTTCAGGTAATTCAGGGTTGTTGTTTTTTTTATCAAGTGTCAGAGACCCAACCAGGAGGTTAATCTCTAATGAGGAGACAACAGCAACAAGTGGAGAAGAGAGATAACTGAATAATTAAGTAAGATATTTTGTTACCTGTTGAGATAAAAAGAAATACAATTTTAGAAAGCCAATTCTGGGCCACAATACATGACACAATAGTTATCGTTAGTGGATTGGGTCGATGGGTTAAAGTATAACGTGGAAAAGATTAGGAAAATTTCTAAAAATAAGTTGCTTTTAATTCACGATAGGTCTGTTCCTAGAAAAAAGAAACGCATAACGGGTAAGATCCAGCATTACTAAAGACATAAAGGAGAAAATCAGAGATAAATGGCATAAGTTTAAGAAGTTCAAATAACAGATAGTTGTTTGGAAGACTTACAGAACTATAAGAACCTATGGAATGAATTAAAAATGAAAATAGTAAACCTAAAAGGGCTCATGAGCAACAGCTGCCTGATAACGTTAAGATCCCGGGTCAGCGCGAAACCCACTCTTGGGGCTGCCTTGTGTGCTATTTTAAAAACTATCAAAAATAAACGGGCAAAGTGCGCAATAGGTGCAGAATGGTCTTAAAAGGCGAGAGCAACATCAGAATTTAAAAAGCTATTTTAAAAAGTATCAAAAATAAACGAGCAAAGTGCGCAATAGGTGCAGAATGGTCTTAAAAGGCGAGAGCAACTTTCAGAATTTAAAAATCCTTTCTGGTCGCGGAGAAATAGGCGAACATAATCGGCTACCTCCCGACTTCCCTGAAAATCAGATGAAGGATTCGGAATGCTTTGATTTTAGCGAATATTAGTTATTTGAATTCCAATGATGTTATTAATCTATTTCAATACATAATTAGTGAGAATAAACACGTTTCTAGTTTTCTTCTAATACGTCTTAAATCTCAATGTCCAAATCTTGTAACGAATCACTCTCTTCAGCACACATTTCCACTCTGTTCTTCCTCTTCCTGTCGATCAAGGGACTTTGCAACCATTCTTTAATCAACCGTGGAAACCATTGTATTAGCCAAAAGACAAAGCTGAATAACGTTTTTCTCCAGCTTATTCCTATCATCCATTCGTTTAGGATCTTCAAGCAATCCCTGAAACATATCTGGATCAGATGGACACACTACCTTTAGAACTCCATTACGCACAAGACGACAGACACACTTGTATGGCTCTCAACTTGTATGGTTCTCCCGGGCTCAACTAGTTTTTATCCTTTGATACTATTCTTTGGAAAATCATTGAGAGTGAGATCTGCTCAATGTTCAAGATCGTAAAAATTTCCTTCAATTTCTCAAGATTGGTCAGTGCACTACCGGAAGAACCTACTCCATCATTAGAGGACGATTCATCATCTGAGCTGCCATCTAATCCATTAATGAGGATCTCTCGATTAGCTCCTCTAAGTGCTGATCGTCTAGTCATCATTCTCTTTTTTACTGGCTTTTGTATCTTTTGCACTACTCCAGTCTACTTTGGTGGATAACCTGGCAATGTTTTGCTGTACATATAGCTGAAGGATCAATGTTTTGCTGTACATATAGCTGAGGGATCAATGTTTTGCTGTACATATAGCTGAAGGATCAATGTTTTGCTGTACATATATCTGGAGGATCAATGTTTTGCTGTACATATATCTGGAGGATCACAATGTAAACACATTTCACAACTTCCTTTCTTTTTGTATTTATGTTCTTCACATGACCCTGACTTTCTCGTAACTTCGGTTATACTTGCACCGCGTAAAAATGGAAAACCGATTTCGAAATAGCTGAATTGTTGTCATACGGCAGTGTTATCCGGTTTTTATGATATTTTTCCACGCAGAAAATTATCATAAAATTTTAATTTTTTTCCGGCTAAAAACTAATTTTGGGTAGAATTCTGACTGACCGAGATCTTAAACTAACAACAAAGTTTTTTTAAGAATGCTAAAAGTAAACAAAACACTAAAATTAGGATAAGGTCATAATAGAATGCTAACTGCTAAGTTTTATGAATACTATGAGATATCTTCTCTTTCGTTTTTACAAGAGAAAGGGTGTGGACTTGGGTGCTTACATTCTGAAAACAATGTTAACAAGGCGTCACATAAACAATTAGCTAAGAAACTCATATTGGTAGAGGTTGGGGTAAGATTATTTGGATTTTGGAATTGGAAGGATGGAAAAAATAATTGAGATAGTACTTTGTTGCTAGTAGTAACGCTAACAGAAGTTTACAGAATATATCTATAGCATAATGTCTACAAATCGGCCGCGGTAATTATATTTCTATTCATATCACTATTTAGGACTCACTTGGGATACTAAGAAAGGATAATAAATTACTGGTTTCTTTTTTTATTTATTTTTAGGGCAAAGCACATTTGGCTATCTTCTGTGTCCACCACAGGGAATCGAACTCCGGATTCTAGCATTGTAAGTGCGTAAACTTACCGTTGTCACACCGGGAGACCTAATTAATTGGAAAGGGTTCAGAGGAGGGCTACTAGGATGATACCAAGCATGGAAGGTTATCCTACAGGGATAGGTTACAACCTCTTAATTTGAATTTTATTGTGAAAAGATGACTAGGAGGTGATGTTATAGAAATTTCCAAGATTATCCAAAGAATTAATAGGATAAAGGCTAGTGATTTCTGTGTGTGTGTGTGTGTGTGTGTGTGTGCACTACTTTATTCTCAAAAATGACAGGATGAGAGGACACATGTTTACAGTTTAGAAAGGACAGACTACACAAATACTATTGCTATAGAAATAGAGTTTGTTTGTTTTTGAATTTCGCGCAAAGCTACACGTCCCTAAGTTAGCAGTGTAAGACT
>NW_013666375.1:378905-395896 GCF_000517525.1 Limulus polyphemus | reverse complement strand
CTCCATAGTGTAAAGAAGTATTTGTACATACGTTTTTTCTTGTTTTAAATATATCATTTTAAAACAAGTGGAGTGCGTGCTGTCCGTTTATTGTTCGAATCTATCGCCAAAAAGACCACAGACACCTACTGTAGAAGAATCCTTAACACACACACACACACACACACACATACATATATATATATACTTAAAAGTTATGACAAAGTTAGAAAGGGCAGGCTAAGCTCCAGTTAAGACAGTTATATTATTTTGACACAACCATTAACTTGCGGAATGAGTTGTTATCAGTAGTAGTAGAGGCCAGTACTTTACATATGTTTAAAAGGGCAATCAAGGATTTCCATAAAAATAAAGGGTGTTTAAATTTGTCCTTTTAACAAGAGTGGGTGTGCAAGGTCAGCCTCGAAAGATCAAACGGTTCCTCCTTGTCCATATGTTACGTTACTGAAAATTAAAACACGGTTAAAAAACAGAAATATAATTCACTAAGAGTCCTTGAGCTTCACCTCTTGAACTTTTGAAGGGAAGGAAGGGTCCACAAGGTTTCGTGTGGACTACTGGAAAGTGAAAAAAGTTACAAAAAAAGACAATTACCCACTTTCGAAGGCTAACTGGAAAGTGAAAAAAGTTACAAAAAAAAAAAAAGAGAAAATACTATCCCTTTCAAGGGATTGACTCTATTTTGGATGCTTTCTTAAGGTCAAAATGGTTGCTTAGAGGTTTCACGGATGTATTAATATAAACAATGAAGACAAGTATTGTTTGCAGGTTTCATGGATGTTTTAATATAAACAATGAAGTCATAACCGTTATTTACAGGTTTCATGGATGTGTTAAAATATACAACGAAGACATAAATGTTATTTGTAGGTTTTACTGATGTTTTAATATCATGTATGAAGACGCAGATGTGAAGTCTACCCTTTGTCTCTTCCAATACGTCTGCAGTTAATATTATGATATTTAAGCTCTTTCGGTAAATTTTATTCAACGAAACATGACATAACGTTCATCAATTCTATACAATTAATATTACGTATATGATCACACTACACACGCACTCACGCGTGCAAAATTCAAAGTCGCGTTGAGAATGTAATTCAATTTCATATAATTTCCTTAATATAACGTATCATCATTAAACAATAACCACATACAAAATAAGAATTATTGCTACATATACTACAGCACAGGGCTAGCACCATGGATGGTGTTATGGGGTATTACCCTTCCACTGTTGATTGGCCGTATACGGTGTACGTCTTGCAAAAATATAAATCAAAAAACTAAAAACACAATTAAAGTTAATAATAATAATAATGAATTCAGATGTAAAGGTCTCCGATGCCTTAATAATTGAAAAAAAAAAAACAAAACGGGAAAATTACAGCCACATTAATGTTTATAATATTGCAATATCATATGATTTTAGTAATTAATACATAATTATTGACTGTAATAGTAATGAATATGAGTTAACTGATTTCAGTTATTTTTCCAAAATATGCCCCCCCCCCCAAAAAAAAAGTGGGTGCCCTTCATAGCACGCATGCTGCCGCCGGGACTGCGATAACAATATAAATTTCAAGTGTCAGGAAACATGATTACTTTTCAACAACAGCCTTACATAGCGTCTCTTGACAAACCGTGACCTATACATCTTGATGGTAACGGAACTCACTCGTCGTCGCCAAGCTCCGGATTAATTTCTAACAACACGGGACGGCATGCCATCCAAGAGTCTTGTGAAATTCTGTTCTTGCGAACCTACGAAGTGAAAATTGAGAACCACAGCATTTGATAATGTTAACTTATGGTTAAAACATCTGCCTTAAGTATAGACTCGCGACTACTCTCAATTTTCACCCTTCACAATCATTTTGAACACCAGAGGGAGGTGTGACACCCTTGATATTACTACAGTTTTATTTCATAAGCACCATCTCTTACACAAATCGCTCATGACAATGTCAGGATTTCCACTGTTAATACTAGTATTTTCTTTCCTCCGATGCGATAGTCGTTGTTAAGTTGGGTGTGGCTCAAAATCAGCCAGCTAGCATAGTTGGCAGACAGCCTTTTCATCCAGGTCTAACTTATGGACAAACGGTACACATAGACCTCTTCCTATAGTGAGGGGCGAGGCGTACGTGGATCGAAAGTTTCTGTCTAAATAATAATGGAAATGACAGGAGGACTGCGGCAGGCGGCATCACGAAATCGTGTAAAAGATACATACTGACATGAATATTAGCAAGATAAACCCACTTGAATTATGGTGGAAAATGCAGGATCTTCAACTCGGCACTTTATCAAAGCTGTCACTGATGCCAAGAGACACAACCTGAATTACAGATATCAGTAATTAAGCCTTATAACCACCTGTATTAAAGAAAATACGTCACATCGAACAACCATGAGTACACAGCTTCAACTAATCCAAGATGGAAATGTATTTAAAATATCGTATCAGTGAAGAGCAGACTGGAAGAGTGAAACCATGTTTACTAAAAAAAAAAAAAAAAGGGTAGGGGACTAATCACACTCCAGAAAAAACTGCCCCCCCCCCAGTGGAATAGCGGTATGTCTACGGGCTTACAACGCTAAAATCTGGGGTTCTATTCCCTGCGGTGGACACAGCAGATAGTCCAGTGTGGCTTTACTCTAAAACAATTCCAAACCTAGAAAAAATGATCATATTCAAGTCTGACGTTTCGATTTACGCCTTTCTCAAGGGTTTAAAATGTCACCAACTTTACAGTCACAAACAGTCTAGTGTTTTCTTCATCTAAGTATAAAAGAATTATTTCCTTTGAACGTTTTGTACAACAATATTTAATTGGTAAAACTAAACAGAATTCTTATGGTGTTAACGCCTTTTACAAGCTGGCGAAGCATGATTTAACTAATTATATTTGCCATAAGACATTATGTTAAGCCTATTATATTTTTACTACACCAAATTCCTAAACTAATCCCTTACAGATTTGCAAGAAGTAGAAGAGTGTATAATAATAGTACTTCAACCACACTATATTGTTGTAACAAATGGCTTATATAAATAGTGTTCGTTTTGTATCTCAGCCGGCGTGAGGAGCTCTGGATTAAGAGAAACGCGTCGTCCGTTAATGAAATGATGAATGTCTGGTTGAAATACTATTATTATAAACTCTTATAATTCTTGAACATCAGTAAGGAACCAAATTAGGAATGTCGTGTTAAAAAATATAATAGGCCTAACATAATGTCTTATGATAAATATAATTAAACAGTATATCTTTCTGACAGAACATAACTATTGTTGCAACAATGATTTAGTTGAATATCTCCATGCTTACATCAGCATTTTTACCAAAGCACATTTTACACTTTAAAACATAAAAGTATAAGATATCGTGGTAGAGATTTTCAACGATATTTCTGTAAGTTTGACTTGGCCCGGCATGGCCAGGTGGTTAGGGCGATCGACTCGCAATCTGAGGGTCGCGGGTTCGAATCCCCGTCACACCAAACATGCTCGCCCTTTCAGCCGTGGGGGCGTTATAATGTGACGGTCAATCCCACTATTCGTTGGTAAAAGAGTAGCCCAAGAGTTGGCGGTGGGTGGTGGCGTTATAATGTGACGGTCAATCCCACTATTCGTTGGTAAAAGAGTAGCCCAAGAGTTGGCGGTGGGTGGTGATGACTAGCTGCCTTCCCTCTAGTCTTACACTGCTAAATTAGGGACGGCTAGCGCAGATAGCCCTCGTGTAGCTTTGCGCGAAATTCAAAAACAAAACAAAAAGTTTGACTTATGAAAGCGCGTTTTTTTTATTATAGTAACTCTCTCTTTTCTGAAATAACAAAATCAATCATTCTAATACTATAGATAGGCATTACACACACACACACACACATATATATATGCCACATATAAAATATTACATTTTTTAAAAACCTAACGTATTATTTCATTTCTTTTTCAGAAATGACTACTATTGAATTAAGAACACTGACAATGTGAATAAGTGTTACACGAATATTTTCAAACTTCCAACAATAGTAAGTTTTTTCTTCTATTCTATTCACTTCAAAGATGTGTGTCCTCGATACGTCAGCGATTATTTGGCGGACTTACAGCAATAAATTCTGGGGATGAATTCCCCGCAATGGACATAACGCAGATAGCTCATTGTGTAGCTTTGCGATAAAAACTGAAGCCCTAAAGACTAAAAAACCATCTAGTGTATGGCATAATTATGTAAAGCGCTGGTTTTATCATGTAAGAAATTATTATGAATAAAGTCTAAAGAATTGTTTTCAGAACATTATCCAGCTCGGGCTGGACGTGGATAGGTAGTTAGTACGCAGGACTATAAACCTTAGAGTTCATAGTTTGCTGTTCTATTGCCAAAGGATAGTACTCCGCTCTTTGGGTCATTATAAGAGTGACAGTCAAATCCCACAACTTGACCATATCAGCCCCAAAGAATTGATGGTGGGTGCTATTGACTAGCCCCCTTCCCACTTGTTTATCAGTTCAAACTTATTGACGACTAACGCCTTTAGCCCCTGGGTAGTTTTGCCTAAATTTCCGAAACAAAACTTTTCGAGTGTTACTGTTACACGTATTTACTTACGTAGCAATGCAGAATCGAATAAAGACAGGAATGTTATCCACGCTGCTCGTACTTAAAACATCGCAGTCTTATGTACTAGAAGTGAATTGAGCTGATTAGTTAAAAACTTATACACATCTTAATAACTTTTAAAGCTTACATAAGATCTATCAAATAATTTCATGATAATGCGATATTTACAAATGCCTTCCAGAAAAAAAAACAAGTAAAAAACATTGTCTTGAAGTTTTTAAAACCTTCTTTCCCTCCCATTTCTTATGATTAAAATATCCACACCTTTAATCAAGATTATCAATGATGTATTAAAAATAATATCATCATATGTGGTATTCAACTTTCCTTAAAACAAACACATTTTCAGTGCCACGTGTTTGTAGATATACAAATGAATTTTGGAGTAAGCCAAAACAGAGAGGAAGTATGAATTGGAATAAAAAAGCTTTAATATCAGAGAACTAGATGGTATCATCAGTAAACTGACTTAAATCAAAATAATATACTTCAGGTGTCTAAATCAGATTTTATCGTTCAGCGACTCTGTTGATTGTAAGCCTATGACACCTTTTTTTTTAAAAAAAACAAACTAGATAATTTCTTCAGTGCGTCATTTCTAGAAATCCAATTCAGCTGTTCAGCACGAATGCACTGTCAAATGTGCTTATCGTCAGCTGGTAAAGAGACCTCACTAAATCCACTTTCTCTGAAAGCTCTGTAACAAGATTTCGTCAATCTAACGCTGTCTGCTGAACGTGGTCAACAAACACAAGTCTTGCAACCCAATCAATGTCTGTTTTAATTCTCACTACGAACGCGAGACCTGCCAAACCACTCACCGGTACTTCCAAGATGACACAATATGAAAACAGTACCTGACCAACCCAAAATTGAGAAGAATAAGAAGGGTTTCTCGTAAAAAACGTTCTCATTTCGCTAGTGCAAAAATAGCTTACGGTTAGTTTATGTTTTTATTCGAAGAACCTATAGGTTGTTTTTATTACATTTTTTTAGACTCCATTGTTGTTGTATTAATGCTATCGATCTTGTATTTTATGTTAATTCTTTAAAATTTCACCTACCTGGGAATTTCTTGTTTGGTTGATCGTCGCTACGATATTTTACCTTGAATGCTAGACATTTTCCTCAGAATTTGTCATATAATTAAAGTTAGATAGGTTTGGAAAAAGAAGGTATTTAAACAGAAGTATATAAACCGTAGTGAATTTCGCGAAATACTATACGAATTCAGGTTATACACAAGAATATATCAAAACCGACCCTTAGGTGTGTTAAAACTAGATAAAATGATCAATAACTTTAAAAATAGCAGGTATCAAGCTCCAGCAGAAAAGGACATAAAATTAGCTGGATATATATATCACGAAAGTAATGACATGCAATGCTATGTATATATATCAAGAAAGTATTGTCATGCAATGTTATATATATATATATATATATATTACTTCCGTGATATATTATATATTTATATGTATATATAATATATCACGGAAGTTATGATATTCAATGATATATATATATATATATATATACATGCATAGACTGATCAATGCAAAAGAGGGCGTGGCTAGTTTTTTATTGATTGGCGAGTGCTCAAAATTTGTTGTTCTAGACCAATCTCAATAGCAAACTGTAAATTCATTAACTGCACGTGTGCGTATAAAACAAAAAATCAAAACGTCAATTCTTACTACTCGACCTATTCATTAACAGTTGATGTATTTTTGAGTAGTGGATATTGCCAAATGCATCGTATTAAAGTGGTCAAGTGAACTATATTTTATTCACAAATAATATATATATACATATACAAGTATAAGGATAAACGGATAAAATCGGTGCTAATCTAAAGAATAAGATATAGTCAAGTGATTTAAAAATTAGGTTTGGATATACACCAATTCATAGTTATTGAACCAATATCAAATAAAACATAGGAATGACTGTGGAATTTTTTGAAAGGATGCTAGTATACTATTCAACATCAGATAAATATCCCTAACCAAAGATGTAAAAGTATATTAACATTAAGTATGATAAATTTTTTGAAAGGATGCTAGTATACTATTCAACATCAGATAAATATCCCTAACCAAAGATGTAAAAGTATATTAACATTAAGTATGATAAATTTTTTGAAAGGATGCTAGTATACTATTCAACATCAGATAAATATCCCTAACCAAAGATGTAAAAGTATATTAACATTAAGTATGATAAATTTTTTGAAAGGATGCTAGTATACTATTCAACATCAGATAAATATCCCTAACCAAAGATGTAAAAGTATATTAACATTAAGTATGATAAATATGGGTACTTGCTATGCTAAATGGTGAGTCTAGTGTCGTTTTTTTTTATATCATCAAAGAATACTGGTTGTTTCTATTTATCACGACTTTGTAATAATTTCGTGATTTTTTGTATCTTAACTTTGGAAATTTCAATATCTGTTCTAATTTCTATTAAGTATTAATAAATTAACAAAGTTGTTAGTTTTTGTTTGTTT
The DNA here is from genome assembly GCF_000517525.1 of Limulus polyphemus. Classification (NCBI taxonomy): domain Eukaryota; kingdom Metazoa; phylum Arthropoda; class Merostomata; order Xiphosura; family Limulidae; genus Limulus; species Limulus polyphemus. Next base: position 388,750 of record NW_013666375.1, on the reverse strand, counting down.
GTTTTGAAGTTAAACAAAAAGCTACACAATGAACTATCTGTGCTCTGCCCACCACGGGTATCGAAACCCGGTTTCTAGCGTTGTAAGTCCGCAGACATGCCGCTGTGCCACTAGGGGGCGTTAGTTTGTCATTAACGAAACATTTTCTTCTTGTATTGTTTTAATCACGTCACTGGAGTTGTTTTCTACTATCAGTCGAATGTATTGCTACAATGTAGCATTAGATTATTGTCTGGTAAACGGCTATTTGTGCGATTTTTATTTTATTTTATTTGCATATTATATATCTACTGATTATATTTACTAATGTGTCTTACTAAGTATTTGTAGTATTTTTAAATGTTCTTATGCCAGGAGATTATCAGGATAAAAACACCTAGAAATACAGCAGACATTATCTGCGGGTGAATCAACGTCGAATAAATAATCCTTTCCATTAAAAATGGCGATGAAGTTTTAAAAGAGGTCAAAAGTCTTTGTAAAAAATCCATTCAAAACTGAAAACACTTAAAATAATTATACGAGAAAACAAAGTGTGGTCAAAATTTCTGTTCAATGGCTTATAATCGGACCAATGAAGGTTGGCTAAAACGTTGACCATCCTTTGTTGTCTATATGATCACCTTAATATAATTATCAATTACTTAGTATTACGGTTTCAATTACTAGATGCTAGTTTAGAACTAGTTTACACTTTTAGAGCTTATTTCTTGGTAATGGTAATCGGGATTCCATCCTGGGAGGCTGGTGTACTAATAGGCTTGTCTAGGGTCCCTCATATTAGCACGTGAATCAAACAACTATCTGAAAGCTTCCAAGATGGACAGCTAGGATTTTCTGGTTTCTATGCGAAGCTGACTGCGATATCAGTTAGGTGTAACTAGAAGGCTTCTTTTATCTTCTTTTCTTCTTCTCGCTCATATTTAATTATTTCAGTGTTATTCTATGTTATTGTATGGTTTTCCTATCTTACATGATCGGATGTTGCAGAAAAATGGGTATTACAGAGTCTTCTCTATTTATCCTTTTTCTGATCTTTTTATTTTTTGGTCTTTTTGTTTGTTTTTCCAATATATTATAATCACGCTCACAATGTATGTTGTAAATGACGTTTTATTTGCTCTCCATTGGCCCTTTGGACGGTTTCTTGTGCACTAATTGGGATCGTATTATGGTTTCTGAATACTTTTTGACATAACGCTCTTTATATGTCCTCTATACATTTTCAGACACATCTTCGGGAAAATGGCTGTATATATGTTCTTTCTTCATGCTTACTTTCGGTGTTTATCTTTTTTTATTTTCTTCTTCATCAAGAATTCAGGGTATCCACTGCCAAGGAAGGTGGAAATTATATATGTTTTTTTTTTCTCTTTATTTTTAGCATCTTGTTCATTCCGGATACGAGACAGTTTATCGCGCCTGTTCAACTAGGTAATTTATGACGCCCGTTCTAACAATGACGACTGTTTGCCTAAAATGTTTACCATCCCCCTCTCTAAGAGGTTTTATTAACCATTTCCTCTACTTTCAAAATTTTTAAAAATGGTAATGATGATCGAAATATCCAAAATAGAATATAACATGACTAAAAAAATAACGACTTAGGTAGTTTCCATCTTTCAGTTTTATTTCTATTCTCATACTTTTCAGACTACACGAGTAAAACTTGCGGAATTTAAACACTATAAACTAGTGTTTTTAGTTTTATTATAATTCGTTTTATCCGTGGTAATCGATATTACCCTAACTTTTTTAACGAGCGTGCATGCTGCACTTGTTCTTATGTCCTAGTTTTCCGTTTGTATTTTATTACATTGATATTGCTATTTTGAGCAAGCTATTCCAGTCGTAATGTGAACCAAGACATGCTATTAATGCATTTGCAATCTAGTAAAAAACACGTATTAGAAACAAACACAAGTTCATTTTAGTCTCTTTCTTGAAACAACTATATAAAATAAACATTTCGTAATATCTATTACTGCATTCCGATGTTTATCTACAGCATAAAGTTGGTTGTAGGGAACTATATATATATATCTACCTCTTATTTTAAATACTTGGAAGAAAAAATGATAGTTACTTTTGTATTTTATTGGTTAGCATTTACCTTTAGATTTTAACGTTGTAAAATTACAGATCTAAAGTTATATTACAATTTTTTAAAAGTTAAACACAAGAAGTTCGTCACAGTTTCAACTTTGTTGCAGAATTGATAATCAATGCGTTCCCCCTTTTGAACTTGTATCTTTATTTTTACCGTATTGTTTAAGGGGATATAAACTGGAGTGTGATCAAAAGCCAAGATGGCTACGGAGGAGCAAGACATAAAGAGACAATAGGAACGAATTAATATAAAAGGACAATGGGACCAGGTGATGTAAAGAAAACAAAGAGAGACGAGGGTGTGGCCAGTTTCTCTGACAACTGGTGAATGCTCAAAACTTAAGTATTCTAGATTAATCTAAACAGTAAATTATAATGTTGGATTAACTGAATGTAATGCACAGAATTAATACAAAAAACTGTCAATTCCTATCAATCGTCCTAGTTTGGAATATTTGAATAAATCGATTTATTCTTAAGCCAGTGGGTCATCAGCAAGTATTTGTTTTCAATAACTATATCATTAAGTATAAAAATAAACAATTAAATTAGACAAGTGCTTCTCACAATTGTAGATAAAAATGTATTGAGAGCGCCACATCGTTCAGTGACAGTGTTGTCACTGTTGGTGGGTGCAGAAGCACATTTTACACAGTTATATCACAATCTTACCAATTCCAGCAATAAATGATATGAAAAAGATATGTTATCTTCCATACTCCATCTGAGTGGCCATGTTTTGTAAGCAATACAAAAGCTGTCTTAAGCAGCATATAAACACATGGACTTCTGGCAGCTAACACCTTGTGATATCGGCCATATTGTTAACTAAAGTCACACGTCACCTGATGCACATCAGAAACTACCTCTGCACTTTCGTGACGGTCAGCTACTTATTACTAAAACGACGTTGTTTCTTATGAAAATAGCACTTTATACCAGAAGAGATACCAGAGTATTTCTCTAGTCTCATTTCACCGCATACAAATATCAGGATATGTGCAATTTCGCAAGATTTTGGCACATATTCGAAAGCCTAAACGAGATTATAATATTTTGTAATAATAGCTATTGTTCTCTTAAAAACTTTAGTTTAGATTTTATCCCCCCCACCCCCCACACACACACACACGGTGACTCCCTCCTGCGGGGAAAAAATATAAAGTAGTGAAAAATTGTTATTTTAAGAAGAGTTGTCTGATCAAATTATAGGAATCGTATTAAAGTAATGTACATTCAGTAATTATACATCCGGGAAACAAACAAAGAACGTTTTAGCCGGAATGGTACTCACACCAATCACACTGCACTCACTCTCCCCTAACGTTTTTTCTTTTTTCCTTTTTGATAGGATCCTTTTACAGACCTCGCCCAATATAAATGATGGTAATATTCTCATCAAAAAATGGACTGGCTTGAGCTCCTTCGAAGTTAGTTATTAATAACAGTGTATTCTAAGAAAATAACAGAAATATAATTATAAGATCTAAAACGAGCACTATTTTCTACTGGAACTATTTTAAGTTAATTTCGTGTGTAAGTAACTTTAATACGTATGAAACAAATAATAAATTACAGCATAATGCAGATTAAAACATTTATTGATTTCAAGCGAAAAAAACACTTAAGATTACATTTTGGATCTTCACTCTCCGTCATCCGTAGTCCAATACAACACACTATTTGCATTAATGGTCGTTTTCTTCTCTCGTCTGCTAATTTTATTACTCCTCTTGCTAAGTTTCGGATAAATAAGTAATTTTTCTATCTGCTAAGGCTGGCCTGATTCTGTTTAAAGCTCAAGTGTCATATCGCTTTAATGTTTGATAGCTTAACCAAAGAAAGGCTCAATTTGTAACTGCATTTCCAAAATTATATCTGTTATGTTACAGTCCTCGCTATCACAAACGCTGTACAAGACCGATACATAAAAAAAATCATCATTCTTCGATTAAGCGTTGTAAGGGTATTTTTTTTTGTATACGATAAAAAATTTGGACGACAATTTTCTCTAGCAATCAGTGAATGTAATCAGAACTTCGCGAACTTTTGATAGTTGTCAATCTAAAGAAATATCTCGAATCCCCGTTCCACCAAACATACTAGCTCTTTCAGCCGTGGGAGCGTGGTCAATCCCACTATTCGTTGGTAAAAGAGTAGCCCAAGAGATAGCGGTGGGGGGTGATATTTGTTTGTTTTTGAATTTCGCGCAAAGCTACACGAGGGCTATCTGCGCTAGCCGTCCCTAATTTAGCAGTGAAAGACTAGAGGGAAGGCAGATAGTCACCATCCACCGCCAACTCTTTGGTTACTTTTTTACCAACGAATAGTGGATTTGTTCGTCACTTTATAACGCCCCCACGGCTGAAAGGGCGAGCATGTTTGGTGGGACGGGGATTCGAACCTGCGACCCTCAGATTGCGAGTCAAGCGCCCTAATCACCTGATCATTTGCGATGTGAGCCCCCATACTTACCGTTGCACCACTGGAGGAGGCGGGGGCTAAATATAAATACCGTTCTTCCCTTACGACAAAGCAATCAGTGAATAACAACAATAAAAGCGTAAAGATTTATGTTAGTAATGTTGCGACTAAATGCAATCTTTACAAGACTGAAAGCTTGTTTAAGGTAAAACACAATCCAAAACCCGTTTTGTTTTTGATTATCGTAGCTGTATTATGATTATTTTCATTAATACAAGTAATTCTAGTATATTTCCGACAAACAGTGCAGCCTATCTAAACTGTAATTATCTTTTAAATCTAAAGAAAACAGAATTACTTTAAAAAAAAGTAATTGATTAATTTAATTATTTCAGAGTTCCGCTCTTGTTTTAATTCTTAACATTTTTACACAACAGAAATAATTATTTCGAAGTCACCGTATACACAGGTTGATCATAATTTCCTAAATAAACCGGATGTGGAGTCGGACTTCATTGGAAACAGAGACATCTAGTGGATAAGTTTACGGCACAAAAATGTTTTAATTTTCTCTCTAAAATGTGAACGATCGAGATACCCTAATCTTTAATGATGGACTGTACTAAGAAAAAATCTAAGTATTTCTATTTAACAGAGGGCGCATTTCCTAACAAACCACTTACATTCAACCTCATACTTATAATAGTAAGATACAAGGAACAACACCTAAGCCTACCTAAAATGAATATTAATCCAACATGACAGCACACTTATTATCTTGAGTCAGAAGTTCAATGCAGTATGTTTGAAATCTTGATAATTATAATATACTAATACCAAATTGATGGGATATGGTTAAAGGTGAAACACAAGCGCACCTTGGCATTATCTCTAGATTATAATAATTATTTTACTACAAACTTTATTGTTTGTCTACTAAATTTGCAATAAGACATTAGCTATGTAGTCATTAGTACTTGGTTTTGATGAAAAATAATTGTTGTTGTGTTTTTTTTTTATGTAAAGATAACCTTACATTTTCTTTACCATCATACATATTTCGGGATTAAGAAATGTTATGAAAATTACGGTGAAGCCATCGCGTAAATTTTAAAATCGTTGTTTTTAAATCCACCAACGAGCACGTTTGAGCCTCGGAAATTTGTATACAAAAGGTTTAAGATGTTATTGTAGGAGAAACAGTACTTTTTGTTGTTGTTGTTTTGTTTCGAACTATGATAATTGACGTTCGTGTCGTTTTCAACATCCACAAACTGGAAACTTTAAATCGCGAATGACTTCAGGAATTAATTTGACTTCTACCGACATGAAACTGGTACATTTTGTGTTGAACTGCAATAACTGATGCTGGTGATCAACTCTTCTTCCTCCACAACTAAGGAGTTTTAAACAAGTAACACACGGTTGCTATGTTGCTGGATAAGCACAGCACAGGGCAAATAATTTTATGGGCATTTCTTTTTTTTTGCAAATTTAAGAGGAGAGAATATACATAGTTTTGCCTGGTAACCTAAAAAAAATTAACAACCTTGATATAAGTTAGCTTTTATACTGCAGTGGCGTTTCTGAGTCGTTTGCTGTATGCTGTTTTTGAGCAAGGCTACTCAAGCGCAGATAGTCAACAGCACCAACCGCCAACTCGTGTGCTACTCTAATCGAATTTGACCATCACAACTATAATGCAGCCAGTGTCCCAAAGTGTGACGTGTCATTTATTTAAGTCTCTTTAATTTTTTTGCTAACGGGACGCGAGCCTTGTATCCAAATTGAGCGCGCTAACAACTGAGCCCTTTTTCTAAGTCAAGTAGAAAATCAGCACAATATCAGTTGACGTATAAGACGCAAGACAACCTTACACAATTACAAAAATACTTAAAACTTTTACAATAGATTTATTATAAACTATTATCTGTTTCAATTATAAACTATACTCATACGGAACCATAATCGTTTGTTAATATTATATAACACAACTATTTTGCACTAATCTAATATTAATTTGATCTAGGTCTAACCTTAAATAACTAGATATAAAACAAATTATAGTTTAAAATAATACGCTTGTGTGTGTGTGTGCTTATTTCATATCCTACATTAAAATTACAACAATTAAGAATGATTATTTGATTTAGGATTTAGTATATTGATTTAAGCCTAACCTATTTTAACAAAAAGCGTATCCAATTAATCCAATTTCAAGTTTTATAATCTATGAATTTTCCATACATAAATCATATTGTTGCTGTTTCCAATATCGTAACAACGGGCGGGCCACCGTCTGCCCACTCATCACCCAGGCCCACCCAATCAGTCTGTATGATGTTTCCCGCGTCCGAATACATCGTATGTTGCACTTGTATTTAGTCCCCTGTAACTTGTCTTCGATAATTTGTACAAAATTAAATAATAGGTTAAATAATCGCTAAGTTTTCTATATTTTTTATTTAAAGAAAAATGATGTTTCGAGCTAGCGCTCTTCGTCAGATCACGCAGCTTACAACCTATGCGGTTTTAACTATATGTTTCTTTTTTCAAGAGTTTGTAAACCTCCTTCCCGTCCAAGGTAACACCGGGACCACCCAAAATGTCTTATCTGGCTAAGCTATTGGTTGTTTCCCATTTTAAGTATCTTAACTTTTTTTTTGTACTCCACGTTAACAATCGTTTTATATCCTTCTTTTTCAGATCTTATTAACAATTAATTCAAGAACAACACCGGTACATTGGTTTCATAGTGTGAACAACGCCGGTACATTGGTTTCACGGTGTGAACAACGCCGGTACATTGGTTTCACGGTGTGAACAACGCCGGTACATTGGTTTCACAGTGTGAACAACGCCGGCACATTGGTTTCACGGTGTAAACAACGCCGGTACATTGGTTTCACAGTGTAAACTTTGGGTGAACAACGCCGGCACATTGGTTTCACAGTGTGAACTTTGGGTGAACAACACAGGTACAATGGTTTCACAGTGTGAACTTTGGGTGAACAACGCCGGTAGAATAGTTTCACAGTGTGAACACAGGGCACAAAATATCCACGACATTCTACTAGTGTGATCGGCAAGTCGGAAATATACGTAACAACCACTTCTTCAAAAAAAGAAAAAGAAAAGGGGGGGGGGGGTCGTGGCTTATTGAGAAACGATCTACAACTAAATAAGGCGAATTAATGGCGATACGATTTTGTGTCAGCCATGATTGATGCTAAACGTGCGACGGAGTGTCACGTTCAATTATAAAAGAGCTACACAATAGGGAAAGACGTCTGAAGAAAGCAGGGTTTATACTAAAAGCATCCGCTTTTATCCTCTACGTGGGGTATTGCTTATCAGCAGTGAAACGTGGTGTTCAATGAAATAGGCTAACGAATAACAAGTACTTTGCTGCTGAATTGGAAACGGATTATCAGAGCTAGAGAAAGAAATGTGGGGATGTGTGTTTTTTGCGAAGGTGGGAGGAGTGGAATTAAGATTATCCTATTATGTGTCTTACTCAGTTCCCTAATGACAAACAAATTATCCTTATTACTATAATGAAAATAATAACAAGACTAAAACAACTATAAAGAAAGTTTTCTGTCTGTTTGTCGTTAAGCACAGCAGGAACTAGCCCCGAATTTTAGCGTTATAAGCCCTCAAGCTTACCACTGAGCCATTAGGAGAAGCATGTTTTAAATATTTTGCTTTGTTAAAAAACAGGTACATCATTTTGAGCCACGCATTAACACCTATTATTATTATTTAAGAAGAAGATAATTCCATTATGTACACAGCACAAGACACATTAATTATAAATGAACGTGTTCTTGTCTCAGTGTCTTCATGATGACAGGTATTTCTTCTCATAACATGATAATTTCATTATGTGTTCAGCAAAAGAGGGAATCATCAATAGCCGCGGCTGTAATTAGATCTCAAATCGGTCAAGAGATGGAGCTATGAGCTAAAAGTGTGTACTTGATAAAACTCAGAGTCTTCCTATGAGCCGTTATGCTGCGGCTAAAAAAAAAAAGAGACCAAATCCAAAATGCTTCTCATTCTTGGTGATATTTTTGTTTTGAGCTGCACAATGAGACTACCTGTGCTGTGCCAACAGCAGGAATTAGACCCGAATTTTAGCGTTATAAGCCCTCAAGCTTACCACTGAGCCATTAGGAGCAGCATGTTTTAAATATTTTGCTTTGTTAAAAAACAGGTACATCATTTTGAGCCACGCATTAACACCTATTATTATTATTTAAGAAGAAGATAATTCCATTATGTACACAGCACAAGACACATTAATTATAAATGAACGTGTTCTTGTCTCAGTGTCTTCATGATGACAGGTATTTCTTCTCATAACATGATAATTTCATTATGCGTTCAGCAAAAGACACGCTAATCGTAGCAATTAACATGTTTGTGTTTCAGTGTCTTCATGGTGATATATATTACTGTTTTTAAAACATGATCATTTCGTTATTTGTTCAGCGGAAGACACGTGGCCATGACGTATTGGTTCAACACTTTGCCGAACAAACAAATGATGACATAGTTTTCAATCACATGGTTTTCCGTAACGCATTAAATCAACGCGTTATAATTCTGTGAATCGGTATCCAACAGGATTATAACGTTTGATTCCAATAAGACTATTGCGAGTTGAGCGCTTTAACCACCTGGCCATGACGGGCCTTGTTTGTTGTTAACTACAAAGTTAAACAATGGGTTATCTGTACTCTTCTCACCGCTAGTATCGAAAACAGGTTGTTAGCATTATAACCCCGAAGTTTATCGCTGAGCTAAAGGCGGGAAAGGGGACATATGTGATAGAAAAATTTACTAAGTACATGTTGATAACATATAGAGATTAATAATAATAGATTTATAGTATTGAAGAAAATCTTCAATACGGTTGAAAGGAGGAAATATTATTACAGCTGATTCAAAATATGCTAAGTTTTCAATACATATATGTGTTTTAAGCATCACTAGAAAAGGGGTTTCTTATATACGGTGTACATCTGTTTTTACTAATGTTAATATTAGTATTAACGACACCCCTGTTTCTTCCCATTGGATATATATGTATGTGTGCGTGCGTGTGTAGTATATACATTTTTATACATTTTAAGAATATAAAAATATTAATTCTGACTCTCCTACAAGAATACAATAATTTGGTATCTCCTACAATAGAAACGTTCAGTACAACTCTCTCTGTGCTATAAATGTTAAATAACATAATTCACAGAGTAACTATTGATACAAGGCTCAGTGTATGTGTATATATATATATATATACA
>NW_013666375.1:364694-378488 GCF_000517525.1 Limulus polyphemus | reverse complement strand
TATATATATATATATATACATATATATATATATATATACATACATATGTCATCTAACTCCTCCTAAACCGCTGGTCGTACCGTTTTTCAAATGGTACCAAACGAACTTTCTCGGTACCGAGATTTGGATAAAGGTAAAATTATTCACCACACCACTTGGGGCTGGATCCCGGGGATTTCCCTAAAACCTCTTCTGCTAAATTGCTGGACTCGCCAATTTGTAAATGGTGCCAAACGAATCGTCTCGTCCACGAGGTTTGCACAAAGATAAAACTTTTCACCGACCCCTTTAGGGAACCTGGGTATTTTACGAAAACAATAAGTAGGCCTACTAACCATATCCTCTTGCTACTACAGCTCCTGGAATAATAACGAACAGAAATAAAATGTGATTTCTACCAAAAACAGATATGAATCAGATGTACTTCCGCAGGGTCTGTGAAAGTGTTCTGTTTCAAGAGTAAAGAAAACCAAAACTAAGAGTAACAAATATTTTTATTTCTTGCTTTTGGAGATCATAAGTCATGCTATGTTGTGCAACGTACAGAATGCATAATTCTTCTCGTGATTCATGGCATACGTACGTTTTACTGATGCCACGACAGTACAAATTGCAACGTTAAGCGTCCCTTATGTGACGTCATTTTAGTGCCTACTGACTGACAGACAACACACTACTGTAAAGTGGTGCGAGTAGTTAAAACAGGCGACTCCTCCAGGCAGTCTTTGGCCCCCCTTTCGGGGAAATTACCGTTATTAACTAGGTTAAGGACATTAAATTTGCATAATAGCGGCAATTAAACTCAAAAGTGCAAAACAGTAGTTCAAGCATTAAATTTACATTAGAGCGGCTCTGTAAATGTGGGCCATAGACCCACGGGTTCGCTAGTTCAGTACTATTTCTTCTCAACCTTGTTAGAAATATTTCTCTTATATTTCATATCGGCACTCAATAAGTAATTAAGAGTTCATGTGTTATGTGTTTTTCACAATAATTATCATTGTTTTGGTGTACTTTTTGTAACGTTAAGCTATAAAATTGAGGTTGTAAATTCCATAAAGAATTAATTCCTGCTAAAATAAAAGTTCATCTTTCATAGTTTTGAGTAGAAACTGGGGAGTTTCTAAATATGTTAGAGTTTAATGTTTCAGATATTCTAACTGCATAACAGATTTCTGTAGATTCCACCTAGTTTAGACCCTTGACTGTTGTGCAGACTATCATTAGTCACCAAAAGGTTGGACGCTAGACTGAGAAAAGGTTGAGAAAAATTAAAAAATTGCGATCACCGTATTTTTTTTTATCTTTTTTTTATGTTCTAAAGTTCTAAATTATTACGTTACACTCCTTCACTGAGTCATGATACTGCACACGCGGTGTGATATTCAGTTCAGCTGTTTGCACACTGCAACATTCAAGCAGAATCTTAAAGATTGATAATTGGTATAATTGTTCGATGTATTAATATGTTAAAATTATCATACAGTTTACCTTAGATACAGCAATAATTAGTACGTTGATCATATGGTACAAATATCATGTAGTAATATTTCGTAAAAATATCCAATGGATATAACTGCCATCTAGTGTTATTATATACGTAACATACTAAATTTTAGATTATATTATTTATTATTACTGTTTATATGCCACGAATTTCGTATATTATGTTACTAATATATAACAGAAATGACATAAAATGTCTCAGGCTAAACGAAAATATGTGAGTGGTTCTGGTTTCCCGATAGTCCCTTAATTTGTTTTCGATACTTATTTTCCCTTAAGGATTAAAAATTACACTTTAATCTAGAAACAACCGATTAAAAAAATCTTTACCTACCTCCCCCCTTTTGTTATTGTTGTTCAGGAAACCAAAAACATACACCTTTTTTATTTTTTTAAAGCCTTACAGACTAACATTTCACTCAGTAAACTATCTGGACGATTCTTTCCTAGCCTAATTCCGTTATAACACGGTTTTTAAAAAGATCGTCTGCCCGAAACGTCGTCGCACAAGATAAATTAGAAAAGTTTTTATTTAAAGGTGTCAATTTATCCGATATTATCTTTTACCCACGTATCTGGATGAATAGTGACTTACCGACTTTAATATCCCCTATACTCCAAAATACCCTTGGCCAAACGGAGCTTAGGGTCAATATGCTTGTTCCAGTTGGGATAGGGAGCTGTTCCTTGTACGTACAACCATCACTACTATACCACTCTGCTGTCAGATAAAGGAAAGGCACTGCAGTGGAGTTGATATCTGAAATTAAATTGGGACATTAGACAACAGAAGTCGTTTAGTATAGTCTAGTTTTTATAATGTCGGAAGAAAAAAACAAACATACATAACCATTCAAATCACTGCATATTTGATACAAACTTTAAAAAAAAGTTAATACGAAGTTTTCTGTAGAGAATTATTAAATAAATTACAGAATCAAAGGCTTATTTCTAATGTAAATAAAAACTAAAGTTCAACGGCTGCTCAATTTTAGTTTGGAAAACAACAACCGCACGGTTTACAAGACGAATCTTACAGCAGAGCATCAATAGTGAACAAGACCACATACTCACTGACCAACCAAAAATGATGTGCTTAAAACGTAAGTAGCCTGGTTAAACATAGAATAATGCTTGTCCTTCACGTGCCTTCGTTGCACGATCAGATGATGTGTGCTGAAATAAACTAGCGCAGATATTATACAGGGGATTTAATATTACGCGGTAGTAATGTAGAGTGAATGAGATAAGAAACAATTCAATCAAAAGTCATTTATTATTTTTAATGTTAATATATTAAGAAAATTTACTGTATTGTAACTGAGAATTTGCGAAGAATGGCACACAACGTGATTAAAATACCCTTGAGTAATAAAGACGATGATCCACGTTTTGCAGATAAAGGTCACGAAGTTTTTAAACGATTGTGATTTTAAATATATCTGATTTCCTGTTCAAAAATCGTTTCTTAGAAATCTCGTGCTCATGCGCAATACGAGGTTAATGTATCAGTTCGAAGGTGACATTTATCCTATAGACAGACGTCAAAGTAAATTTTGGACTCAATAAGCACCTAACCCAAATTTTACTTTATCTGATCAAAATCTTTATCACTCTTAACGCTGCGGTCGTAAAACAAAACAAAACAAAGACAGTGTTAATATATTTAAAAGTAACAAGAAAAGAGCACTGAAAGGGTGCTTTTACTATCTTTATATAAATAAAATAGCAACAAAAATATGATCAAACCTATTTACAACGTTAGAGCTTACTATCAAGTTATCTTGATTATCAAACTATTTCTGCATGAGTTGCTTTTTAAATGAGCAGCTTTACGAAATTCGAAATTTCAAAAAACAAACTAAAAAAGACATATTAGACTTATTTTAAAGGAGGCGCAGTAATTCAAAGGGTATGTGCCCTGTCAAAGTAAAATGCATTTGAATTAATATTAACATAATCAGAATCAGTAACTTATTAAACATTGCAAAAATCAAGACAGAGAAAATGTATAGAAAATGAACTAACCTTATTTTGTACGGCCGCCACCGCAACTTTCATTGTTTAAATAACAACAGATTGCTATTGTTGTCCCTCATGTAACAACAATAAAAAACAACAACAAACAATAAGAGACGATCGGAAAATGCCGAAAGCTCTTCGGATGGACGGCACGATAAGCGATCTCGAAGTTTTAAGGTGATGACGCGAAGTATTCCGCCATAATATAGTTCCTAGGTGGTCACAATATGTTACATAAGTTGCAAAGATGCCTAAAATTTAAAGACGTTTAGAAGAATTCAATAGAACGGGATATTCAGATTCAAAACGGAAGAAAATATATTTCAAATTGATTTTATAAAATACTTATCGTTCCGTTTTACGAACGAAAGAATGATCTTGGCATGACATGCATGGTACTTTTATATTTCATTTTAACATTTAGCTATAGTTTGACTGTCAACCATCGCACTTCTTTCAAAAGTGCCCAGTTTCACAGCTAGTACGATGCTAGAGACACTTCAATGAATGACTTTACATACAATTAAGGATGCGATTTGATTTTCACATATCCAACCGGTAATACAGTATATGCATATAGTAATTTTGTGCGTCAATTTTAGCACATGAACATGTAAATGTATTACACGAACATTTATATTTAGCAAATTTACATGCTTATGTAGTAAATCTCATGTTGAGTGTATCCACACGCTTATACACGAACTATCATGCATTGTATGCATCTATACAATTAGTGTGTGCTTACACCATATTACTGGCTGACTGTGGGTGTGCAACCCATGTTAATAACAAGTTACAATAAAACAATTAAAATATTAGTATCACCCATATTAATAAATCATACTAATGTTTTAATTGTTTTATTGTAACTTGTTATTAACATGGGTCATACTAATGTTTTAATTGTTTTATTGTAACTTGTTATTAACATGGGTCATACTGTTTTAATTGTTTTATTGTAACTTGTTATTAATATGAGTCATGTTAATGTTTAATTGTAGCTTGTTATTAATATGAGCCATGTTAATGTTTTAATTGTTTTATTGTAAAGCTACACAACAGGTTATCGTGCCTTGGATTTAATTTTGTAAGTCGTAAACTTACCACTGACCCACTGGGAGACATCATGCTAACGACATATATATATATATACAAATCACTGCGGCTGTATTATATATGTCTCTCTCTATATATATATATCCCATAAAATATCACAGATGTTTTTAAGAAACTGGTTGTTATAAACTGTTGAAGGTATAAATTTAAAGCAATTTTCTAATGTAGAGGGATAAATTCTGTATTTAAACAAATTATTTAATTCAACAGATAAAATATACCTAACTTCTCAATTTCAACAAGCACAAGCAAAATGTACTTAAGATGTTTCTCATCGCTATAGCAACTGTTTCAGTATCTTTGGTTTAAATTTAGAACCTCTAAAAGTTGGTTGGTGTTACTGTCACCATCTTATGTTCCTTAGCATGGTAAAATATCAGTTAACGAAACCTAAAGTGTAACAAGAAAGAAGAAAAGAAAAACACATTAAAATGACTGCATGTATGAAAACGATCTTTCAAACAAGACAACCTCCATTACAACTGCTTGATTTATGTGTTATTTACTCTACTTATTCTAACATACATTTATCGAAGTGCCAGTGTATAAATAGTGACGTGAGTTTGTCTTGTTCACGTGTCTCCGCCATACTCGGAGCTGAATCACTAGAATTCATTTCAAAAAAAACTTTCTCTGAGATACTATT
The DNA here is from genome assembly GCF_000517525.1 of Limulus polyphemus. Lineage (NCBI taxonomy): Eukaryota > Metazoa > Arthropoda > Merostomata > Xiphosura > Limulidae > Limulus > Limulus polyphemus. The sequence goes on along the minus strand of NW_013666375.1, from coordinate 373,195 downwards.
CATTTAAAAAAACCTTTTCTCCGAGATACTATTCATTTTACAAAACGTTTTCTCTGAGATACTATTCATTTTACAAAACGTTTTCTCTGAGATACTATTCATTTTACAAAACGTTTTCTCTGAGATACTCTTCATTTTTCGAAAGTGAATTAGGTGCACACCACAACTCTCTTGCCAACATTTGTTTTTAAGAACTACACGTTTTTGGAAATGGCATTTCTACACATGTGATGCGTCAGCACTTTGAACAAAGTAACTCTTTTCTCAGTGTGCTTTGAGACACAAAAATAACACAACTTATAATTTATAATAACGAATCGTTTATATTTTCTCGGTGTTGCTGCTTTTTAGATTCCGGAGAATCGGAAGGATCACTGAAATGATCTGAAACAAGCATCATCAGGGTTTAATCAAAGTTAGGTCACAATGTTTTTTTTTTCTCTCTTCTTATATTTCTTTCAGTCATAATACCTTAATTCTATATTCTATCACAAATTAATATGGGAAGGTACTGTTTGGCATTACAATGGTTTGGATGCAAACCAACCAGCCATACTTAGCTAGCTGTATTATGAGGGTCATGACCCCTTAAGATTGTTTAGAATTATTGCGCAAAGCTATAATAACGACTATCAGTGAATTAGCCGTCCCTAATTTTGAGTTGATAGGTTAGATGGAAGGTAAATTATAATGAACAGGACTCACCGCCAACTCTTGTTTGACCGAACAGTGGGACTTAACAGTTACTCTTATAGTGCCACCTACGTCCCCAAAATGCGGAGCGCATTTTTGTGGTAATGGGAAGTGAAATATAAACCCTAGATTTTACAGTCCGGAGAATAATTAGACCACGCACTACCCACAGCCACTTTAGAACGGAATGATCTCTGTAATCTGTGGTAGGAACTGATAACTGAAAAACTGCTTAATATTAAAGAGCGGATAGCTAGTCAAGCATAAATTTACGTGAAATATTGTCAGTTACAGCACAAATAGCGAACCAGTCAGACGATGTATATATATATATGAAGTATGATGAATAAACTTTACTAATTCATTAGTTAGACAAGATTTTATTAAAGAGATTTTTGACCGAAATCCCTGCAGTTTAGGCAGATATTTTCGTCAGGCCTACAAAAACTGACACATCAAACACCTAAACAAATTCGGTAGTATTTTATAACTCGTCACACCTTCAATACTTTAGTTTGTTTTTAATACGAATCAATGTAATTAAAATCAAATCAAAAATTTGAAAAAGTCCTTAGTTCGCTTACGAGGAAGCGCAACAAAACAATTCCGATTAGGCCTTTGTGTACAGTCTGAAGAAAACGTAACAACTTATGCCGGCCAGCTACTTTTTCAATAAAGTACATATCCCTCCGAAAAGTCCGAAGGAATATGGAATTATACATAGCTAATTAATTTTATTTTATAAGAAACTACGATAGGAAGACCGACACAAGTCAATGTTTCTTTACGGTATCTTACGTATTGAAGTTCGTATTTATACGTTTTCCCGAGCCCAACAAAATGTGTACTACATGATATCACTGTTGTTAAAAAAGGGATTTCTTGGGCTCGACATCTTGTTCTTTTTTTTTTAACCCACTTCAAAACATTAACTTAGGCTCCAACGGATTTTGTATTAGCAACAAATCCAACAAAAAAAGAAAAAAATATCCGTTTTAAAGATGTCAAGTTGTTTTTCATTATATTGCTTTACATGCTAAAAAAACAACAAAAAACTTTAAAAATATTTTCATAGTTGGTTCCGTAGAATTTAACAGTAGATATTATACCAGACTGATTATACAAATTCAGAAAGTTCTAGTAATCAACGGCAATGATTGCATTTTTATTCTTTCTGGCGTCGCAGCTTCAGGATCAGACGTGCTCAATTATCATTGACTTCGTGTAAATAGATAGACAGATAAAGAAAAGGAACTTTCAGCGTCGCTTAAAATGCATACCAGGCGAACTTCAAAAGTTGTAAGTAACGTAATATATCTATCTTTACAGATCAGAAAAATTAAGTATCTACAAATACCTCGGGTCTACGCACTTAAGTTCAATATCAGACATTGGTGATTTTTAAAAGTGTAGAATACAACCGTTAATCTAAAGAAGGGGGGGGGGTCGTCACAAATAAAATAAGTCCTCCAGAGTAGTTTCACTACAAAGTTCGCCACACGAAATTCTTTTTTTTTTTTCTTTTACTATTTTATGTTAGGGCTATGTCACTGAAGGATCTGTAGTACTATTCTATATAAGCACGACCATATAAGAACTCTGGTATGGATCTCAACAATGACGCTTTGAAATGTAAATAAAATCATGCTTTACAATTTTCTCTTTAAAAAGTGCTCCCAAAAATTACAATTTAAGTCCAATGAATAACATAGATCCATGATGTAAAAATATGAATTGATATTAAAAACATAACGTGTACAAGTTCAGACATTTTAAAATGTTCTGGTGAGCCGTATAGTATAGAAACATGCGCGTGTCATGACCGAAACGGATTATAGGGATCCAGATTTCACTGATTACGTCCAAATACATCTTTCTTTTTTTTTCATAGTACAGTAGTTAGAAAATTCAAGTAATAAGCCCCAGTATTCACTAAAGTTTATAAATATAACCAGAAAACTAATTTTACTTGACTTTCCTGTGGAGAATCGTGGTGATTATATACACCAATGCAGTGGAGCCAGGTCTGACAGTGGGCGCCCACTTGTCGAGCGTCTGTCTAGATCCTAGACTTTACAGTCGAACCTGGCCGTGGGCGCCCACTTGTCGTGCGTTGCAGTCTTCAATCTCCAAGCACGTTGTCTAAGCGAGGAGTTCAATTAGGCTTCTATCTAAACTTCCTTGTTATTTCAATTTCATCCTACATAAAAACTACAAACGCGGATAATTAATTTGTCAAGAAAAACCATCTGAGAATACAGCCATCCAGTAAATAAAAACCTTAGAAGAGTATCTTAATTTTCACATTCTACTGATTTTCCCCCTTATATATGGTTATCTATATTTTCATAATTTCTGAAAAAAAACCAGAAAAAAAACAAGATAGATTTTCAATTTTAAAGACGTTTAAAAATAGCCATTCAGCAGGGATGAATTTGGTACATAAAATTTCGTACGATTACAATGCTAAGCAGTAATTTATTTATTAAGTTGTATGCTGAGGGTTTATAAAATCAAAACAACTTATTTCATCAATAAATTACATTAACCACAATACGAAAACAAAGTAACCTTTAAGCGTCTAAAGTGGCTCAGCGGTAAAAAATATGCTACAGATCAGGTTCGGTGTTCGTGGGGAGCGCAGTGCAGGATGCCCGTTATGTAAAACCCTCTAAAATTGCATATTTTGTGCATAATCCTTGGAAATATCTCTTAACTACAAAGTTCCCTACGCCGGGGAAAACACGCTCATATCTAATCCCAGAGAGTTTTAATGAAATATCCATAATTTCAAATCATACACACATATACAATAACGTTTAACAAATGTTTCTTTGACAGATTGGTGCTACTGCTATACAAATGTACAAGAACCTTCTACGAAAATGCAGTCGACTTGTTCGTACACTGTCAGGTCCTCTACGTACAAACTTGTCTGGCAAATCAGCGTGTACCACACTATATTACAGAGTTCATCCATGCATAAAATCTCTTGAACTGTTATAGATTGTCAAGCTCAGATATGTAAATATGGAAGTCTTTCTTCATAAAATATATATGTATATCAAAAGCATCACCTCATAATGGTCGAGCACAGCCGCGAACAAAATCGCTTAAAGAATTAGTCACGCAAATCAAATGTGCCAGTCGTGAACTCTCTTGCTCGTCCAAAATCGAGTGTATTATCGTCAGAGGTTTTGTTTAACTACTAAACAATATCGAGTTTATTATCGTCAGAGGTTTTGTTTATCTACTAAACAATATTGGGTTTATTATCGTCAGACGTTTTGTTTATCTACTAAACAATATCGAGTTTATTATCGTCAGAGGTTTTGTTTATCTACTAAACAATATTGGGTTTATTATGGTCAGACGTTTTGTTTATCTACTAAACAATATCGAGTTTATTATCGTCAAAGGTTTTGTTTATCTACTAAACAATATCGAGTTTATTATCGTCAGAGGTTTTGTTTATCTACTAACAAATAACGAGTTTATTATCGTCAGAGGTTTTATTTATCTACTAAAAAATAACGAGTTTATTATCGTCAGAGGTTTTATTTATCTACTAAACAATATCGAGTTTATCATCGTCAGAGGTTTTGTGTATCTACTAAACAATAACGAGTTTATTATCGTCAGACGTTTTGTTTATCTACTGAACAATATCGAGTGCATTATCGTTAGAGGTTTTGTTTATCTACTAAACAATAACGAGTTTATTATCGTCAGACGTTTTGTTTATCTACTGAACAATATCGAGTGTATTATCGTTAGAGGTTTTGTTTATCTACTAAACAATATTGAGTTTATTATCGTCAGCATTCTTTTTTGGCTCGTTCACAGTCTGCACCATAAAGGCGAATTGATTATCGTCAGAGGTTTCTTTTTCTTTCAAAATCTACAAATCAAAATCGAGTTTATTATCGTCAGTAATCCTGTTCTTTGTTCATAACCTGTAGCATAAAATCGAGATGACTGTCGTTCAGCGTTCCGAATACTTGTTCACAACCTGTTGCATAAAACAGTTTATTCTCACTAAAACTTCGTGTCCGATCCGGGCTCTGTTGGTATAACAAGAAGAACAATGACATTATTAGTTAAGTTTGTTTGATTTCGCGCAAAGCTAAACGACGGCTATCGAATCAGCTGTACCTAACTATGAAAAACACCTATTTAACATCAGCTACCTCCAGCTCTCGAGTTATTCTTGTCAGACCGAATAGTGGGATTTGACCAACACTCTTATAAAGCCCCAAATATTTGCTTGTTGTAGTTTAGCACAAAGCTTCACAATGGGCTATCTGTGTTGTGCCAACCACGAGTATCGAAACCCGGTTTCTAGCGTTGCAAGTATACAGACATATCGCTGTGCCACTGGGGGGCCATGCAGAATGACCTTTATGACCCCCATATGTATTTCGAGATGAAATGAAATTCATTTCGTGCACTCTAGAGCACGTAATAACAATATAACATTCATATAGATGAAAATACTCAGAAATACCGCTGAGCCACGGGGGGGGGGGCAAAGATCTAAACGATTTTGGGGGCGGCGGATACGGGACGCGAGCCGATCTGGCACACTAGCCACTGAGCAGTGCTCAGCATTATTGGTTTAAGAGCAAACGAAATTCAATAATATGAGATAATATATTATGTATAACTCAAGAGGCCGTTTCCAGGATGAAACTTTCGTACCACCGCAATTGTTGACTACCTAGTATTCCTCCCACAATTGTTGACTACCTAGTACTCTTCCATTTTACAGAGAGTTGTGTTTATGAGGAAATAGATTAATAATGTAACTAATGAAAGGTTGTGAAGAATACGAATATTAATTAAACGTTGTTTAGGTTATTCACGTTGAAATATTGTAACATGCTTTAGAAAGCAAACAAGGAGATTCCTGAAATATCACCATGTTTGTCCTCAGCTAGTGCCGAACTTGTCAAATCAGCTTTAGAAACTTTAAAAGCTTCACAATGTTCCTATTCATATTTTGTTTATAGGATAGTTCTTGTGAATGTATATTTTATTAAACTTACAAAACAAACGAACAAAGTGATCACTGTCTTTTCATATCCAAGACTTCCTAGTCATTCAAAAGTAATGCATTCTTAATAAGGACGGCTGACGTCAAACACTGAAAATTCAGTACTTTATTTAAAGCTTTAGAAGAGCTTCTTGTTGCTGTTAGTGCAACGCTACACAACGGGCAATCTACGCTCTGTCCATCACGGGAAATCGAACCCCGGATTTTTGCATTGTAATTCTGTGAACCTAGAAAAGTTTACTTCATTGAAAAGCGAGCAGCTCAAATTTCAGATGACGAATTGAGGAAAGTGGGCAGTTTCGACTCTGAAGATCTTAAAATGAGTTTACATGTTGACTCCAGAGTCCTTATACATCTAACAATCCTCATACAACTCTGTCATTCGAAAAGGAGATAACCATAGCAATATAACATACGTGGGATTTCGGAACTAGACAGAATAGCAAAAACGCTGCCAACTAACCTCGATTTTGCACGTTCTTAAATTGATGCCATAGCCTACCCATGATGCACTGAAGTGTTCAGGGTAAGACAACAATGATTGAACAAACTAGAACAAGATGACAAGCCATGTCTTGGTTAGGAAATACTTTTAAACAACATATCCGTTTCATTATACAACAGACAATATTGGTTTTATGAAACATATGATTAAGTTCCAAGATATAAAGCAAAGAAACGACTCTGAACTGTGGTCGATCTTATATGACCATTTATAGGACCCAAGTTATGTATGGCATTTCAAAACTGAAAACAAAACAAACAGAAAAAACAACATTCGATCGCCAAGTGACTACCTTTGGAGAACCTTAGAATTTCTGTAAGACCAAGCTATATGGTGTGCATCTTCTTCCAATTTAATAATAATATTAAACAATAAATAAAAAAAAGACTTACTATGTTTATGTTTTTTTTTACAGCAAAATCACATTGGGCCATTTGCTGTGTCCACCGGAAAGAATCGAACCCCATATTTTAGCGTTGTAAGTCCGTATACTTACCGATGTGCCACCAGGAGACACTTGCTATACACCCTTGAACATTGAAGAATATATATAAGACTTTGACACCAGAGTTTCGTATGTGTTAACGATACTTTAGGGGTACCTACAAAACCTTGGCCGTGGTTACTTGGAACACCTACACGACACTGATTATAGAACTCTGGAACATCTAAGATACATTCGTCACTATAAAGCCTTGTTCATATTACTTTGGGACACCTATATGACACCGATCATAAAATTCTGGAACACCAACAAGGCCTTGGTCACTATACATTTTGGTATCATCTATAAAATCCCACGGTACCTTGGGAGCAGCTACATGACATTGATCACGAACCTCTAATATATAGCTTGGTGGAGTATCTATAAAGCCTTAACCATGGTACTTTGAGAGATTTATATGACACTGATCACGGACTTCTGGAAAACCTGAAAGATCTTGGTCACGATAAACTTTGAGACATCTATAAGACATGCAGGAGACAAAAGTATTGTAAGCTATCAATATTGTAGGACAGGTAACATCCAAATGAAAGATTGACTCGTGAAAAAGTATAGAGATGCTTGTTTTATGGATAATCTGACACTTAAGGAACTTCCGTTGAAAGGTATTAAAATTAATTATATGTATCACAACTACTGCCATTAAACGAGTGTTAAACTTTATAAGACGAATGATAAAGATCAAGAATCCTAACAATTTACACCTTTAGAAAGCAGTGATGTAAAAACGAAGTCTAGCGGCACTCCATACTTGTAACTTCTTTAGTCAAAGTATCTGCTCGATAAACATGGTGGTAGTTTGAATACCACATGATAAAAGTTCTCTCTTTTTCAGAATTCCTTGCATTAAATAAATAAAGAACCAAAGCTAGACATATGATGCTTCAAAGGCTTTCTAAGAAAGGCAATTTGTTTCTGCCACAATGTTATGTCCAATTGATAATGAGGATTTCAGATGTAGTCATGGTTCTAGACTTTTCTGGAGGACATAAATGTAAGCATTATATAGGGGTGGGGGTTGACAACTCTTCTTCATTAACTTTGCAATAAATAATGAGTTGAATGAGTATTTGTGTGACAAAAACTAAAAGAACTAATTCAGATAATTAAGTAAGCAGTGAAAACTTGGTGTATAAATCCTGGTGCTTTCATGTTTCTTGTAAAACAACTTAAACAAAAATACGGTGATATAAAGTTCGATGTTGTCCTTGTAGTATTTTGCTGCTTGTACGACCACATGCGCGACAAAAGTTTTATAGTAAGTGTTCTATTCACAGTATGTATAATGTCAGGTAAAATATCTTTAAATGAAGAGTGATAGTAACGTTTCTACCAAAGCTTAAGGCTATTATATATATATATATAATTCTATAGCTGTAGGAAATTCCCAGAAATTACATAAATTATACAAATAATATACAAACACAGACTAAAAACGACTCAATAATTTTAAGATATTTCTAATTTTGAATCCCTTCTTTATGACCACAAATTGATTAAGTTCAACGATCATAAAAACAGAAAAAGAAAAAAAAGGTTGAAGATAGCTTTTATATGTGGAAACATCTGTTAGCTGAGTTCTTGCACAGATCTTGAAATATAACGTTGATAAATGGAAACATCGGCACGTGTAGATATGTAGATCTTGAAAGTCGAGTTGTTCAAAGCTTGAAAATAGCGTTGATAACTGGACCAATTGTTGGTTGAGATGTTGCAAAGGACATATCTGTGAAAGAAAAGAA
>NW_013666375.1:361928-364135 GCF_000517525.1 Limulus polyphemus | reverse complement strand
TTCTTTTCTTTCACAGATATGTCCTTTGCAACATCTCAACCAACAATTGGTCCAGTTATCAACGCTATTTTCAAGTTTTGAACAACTCGACTTTCAAGATCTACATATCTACATGTGCCGATGTTTCCATTTATCAACGTTATATTTTAAGATCTGTGCAAGAACTCAGCTAACAGATGTTGCCGTATATAAAAGCTATCTTCAAGTTTTCTTCAACAAATAATCTTTTTTTTAAAAAAAAGGCATTTAATTGAATACTGAACGTATGTTTAGAAGAATTAGAATATTACACAGGTAGCGTTGCACCCATATATATGTGAAGAGCTGAAGTGCTGACGTCAGAAAGCGTTAGACAAATACGGGATTTAACCATACTATAATTACGTCATTAGGTTTGTTTGTAGCTAAGTATAAAGCTACATAATGGGTTATATGTGTTGTGCCCACCACGGGTATCGAAACCCAGTTTTTAGCGTTGCAAGTCTGAGACTTGCCATTGAGCCACTAAGGAGCTACGTCATTAAGTTTTGATTTGATTTTTTACTCAAACTAATCCAAAAGACATACATTTCATACATCATTTATAGTACAAACAAAACATTGTGATGAAGCCATAATTCCCTAACTTTTGACCATCGTCCACCCAGTTATAATTCCCAGATAGGTTACCACTGAAACTGAGAGGTCAAATATTATCAAATGTTACATGTAAATCTTTATAAGGTCACAAAATGAAATTACTCGTAAAAAATATATGATAATTATAATGCCTGTTAGTGGAAGAATGATGCGATTTATTTTTATTGTTACAATTTCTTTCATAAATGAATAATAATTTACCAATACAGGTTTATATAAAGATGTAGTGTTAGTATCTGTGATTTAAAATATGTAAATGACTCATTCAATTTCAGAGACATGTATTTAATACAAAGTTTGCAATGAACGTGTAAAAAAGAATAAAACAGGCAGAAAATTTGAACTCTGAGACAACAAAAAAATCATATTTATAAATTATATCGTTCTCCTGAAGAAGACAAGTATTGTTTCAATGTTTTTTAAGTCTAGGGTTGTTATTTTAGTGTACCGTTGTTAGTTTAGTTGTGATTCGAAACTTTTAGGTTTTATTACTACAGGTAGAGCTAATCGTAAAGTTATGACATTAGACTTAATGCTACTAAATCGTTAGACATTTTTTTCCCTATAGTTTTTAGGTAACTTCTGCTACTAATACTGGGTTATAGGTTAACAAAGCTAATAAAATCTAGGTTGAAAATAAAGAGTTTTCACACTTTGCTACCTAAGCAAGAAGGAGAATTTATTTAACTTAAAAGTTTAAATTACCCCTTTTTTGATAACTGTCAAAAATTTAATACATTACTCATTAGTTTGTTTGTTTGTTTTGAATTTCGCGCAAAGCTACACGAGGGCCGTCCCTAATTTAACAGTGTAAGACTAGAGGCAAGGCAGCTAGTCATCACCACCCACCGCCAACTCTTGGCTACTCTTTTACCAACGAATAGTTGGATTGACCGTCACATTATAACGCCCCCACGGCTGAAAGAGCGAGCATGTTTGGTGTGACGGGGATTCGAACCCGCGATCGGCAGATTGCGAGTCGAGCGCCCTAACCACCCGGTCATGCCGGGCCTACTCATTAGTAAATTGTTTAATTCTAATATAAGAGTTAGCAAACTGAATCACATACAAAAAGCGCAATGAACTTAAAAAAACAAAAACAACAATATATATATATATATATATATATACCCAAAACTCGAGCGCTTTCGAATAGTTGACTACTCTTTTTTAGGAGAATAAAGGGTCCAGTAAATTGTTTTAAGTTAGCGTTTAGTTGAGTGTAACAAGAAACGTAGTGTACATCATGGTTGTGCTACTGACGTTGATAACACAGGCCTACGATTTATTGTCTTGAAATGTTTACATGTTATACAGTAATTACTGTATACTGAATCCGTAAATGATACCCATTTATCATCCTTCACGTACAGATTTTTCACAAAACGTCATAACGTAATACATAAAAGAAAGACCACAACACGTAGTTTTGAGACTAGAAGACTTACATTTCACAAAAGAAATCAGGATGAATGAGGATGTATTTTCGTTGACATCAGTGTTCTTCCCTTTTCTTCAGTTTGTTTGTATTTTTTGTTAATAAACATAATAATATAAAAATGTTCATT
>NW_013666375.1:353219-361842 GCF_000517525.1 Limulus polyphemus | reverse complement strand
AATTCAATCTAAGTAAGAGTTTTTTTTCTTCCCAATTTGTAAAAAATCCTTACGTAATTCAAAAAATGAATATTATTTTCGAAATCTGCGTAGCTGAATTATGGAAAATCCGTTATTAAAACCAAAACAACTTTTATGAAGTTTAAATTCGCAGACCTGTGTAATTAATGGTATAAGTATTGGTTATCTGAGGATTTGATGTTACAATTATCTAAAGTTTAATACTATTTAATATCCAGTTTGAATTAGCGAGTATAACGCAACGTTAGCTATAATTTAAAGCCTATTCAATTATTTGTAAGTGATAAAATAGTAATTTGTATTATTACATAAATATGATATAAAAATTAGCTATTTGCCACTTCTCATTTTAAAAATATGCTTAATTATCTTAGTATAATAACAAAGTAGTAATAAACTGGCATAATACATTTAACTGTAAAGTTAAGCTTAACAGTGTAGCTACTTGTATTCCCGGGCTACAATGGTCAAGATTAGAGCAAGTGCTAAACGTTCAGTTTGTTAGGTGCGATAGGTGCAGAGAGTGGGTTTTATTTGTGAACTCAAGACTGACATGCACATTTAAGAAAAATAGCAGTGTAGTTGCATAATTTATATGAAGAAAAATTGGAGGTTGTTCTAAGAAGGGTAGAGGGTATACATATAGATAATGGTAAACTGCGGGAAATGGTAGCAGGATTTAAAGAGAAAATTAAGCTTTAAGGTTAATGATGTAGAGAAGGGTAGGTCAAAGAAACCTATTGTCAATTACCAGGCATTAATAATAGCATTCAAAGAAAAGAGTCATAATAACTTAATTATTTCAGGGATACGGCCAAGATTTAACTGTGGGGATGAAATTATAAGTAGGCCACTAGGCCTGAATTTTAGGCTTAGATTAACATGTGAGGAAGAGCTGGTTGAATTTATGGGATTAGTTCAGTGGGAAAAAGGAGCTTTTGGAATGGGTGGTTTATCTATAAATTGGGTAGAAGCTGCTTTGTTTACAAGGGTTATTAACTCAACTGTAAGGACAACTTCAATATAGGATTAGAAATTGAGAGGGCCAGAATAATGAAGAAAACTTGAAATGTAGAGAGGGGTACAGTGTGGAACAAGATACAAAGGTAATTTTAATGGTAAGCTAAACTGTTATTATTATTATATAGCTAGAAAAAAAAAGAAACAAAAGTGATGACTTTAGAGCATTGGTCAGAACAAAGGATTTCGCTGTAATGTGAATAACTGAAACCTGACAAAATATAGACAATTTATGTAGATTAGAAGATATATCCTAACTTTATACAGACTCAGTCGATTTGACCGACCTTGTAACCATAACAAAAAATACAAAATAAATCTAAATTATCCTTTCTTTCTAGAATGACTACAGATTGTAAGAGTAAACTACAACTATAACACTTGTATCGAAACTCATGAAGAAATTTTTTTTTTGTAATTTACTACCTAATCTAACTCGTGCATTTTACACAACCTTGTAACCATAATGAAACCATGAAGGATTGGAGTAGGTCCTTTGAGGGATGATATAAAAAGATTAATATCTGATGATTATGGAATAAATCACATAAATAGATTAATAAATTCCACTTTTTCTTCAGTTTTTACTAGTGAGAATTTAAGCAGTATTCCTCACCATGAACAGTTGCTAAATGGAAACAAGAATGAACATAATGATCACATTAATTCTGAGCTTGTTAAGAAAAATTGGGAAGTTTAAAGAATGGTAAAGCCCCTAGACCAGATAATATTTATTCAAATGTTTAAAAGAGCTTATGGATTGGATATCTATCTATGCCACTTGTTACTGTTTTTACATGTTTTTGAATAGTGGGCAGGTGTCAGAAGATTGGAAGTTGGCTAATGTTACTCCTCCCTTCAAGGGAGGTAATAAAAACTGTTCCAGTAATTATAGGCCTATTGGTTTTACATCAGTGGTTGGAAAAGTTTTGAAAGTTTGATAAAAGAAGCTTTGCAAAGTCAAAATGTTGTTGGATAGTCTGCATAGTTTCATTAAGGTAAATATTACCTTACTAATCTTTGCTATTCTTTGAAGAGGTTACTGTTTATGTAGATGAGGGTACAGATGTGGACTTGGTGCATCTGGATTTTCAGAAAGCATTCGACAAGGTGCCACATAAAATAACTGTTAAAAAAGATATTTCTGTAAATGTGAAAGATAGATTGGCTCATTGAATAGAAAATTGGCTAGATGGAAGAAAGCAGATGGTTGTTATACATGGAATTCAGTCAAACTGGAATGATATCACAAGTGGAGTACCTCAGGATTCAGTGTTAGGATCTTTATTCTTCTTGATTTACATTAATGACATAGATGGAGGAATGGTCAATACAATATTTAAATTTGGTAATGACATTAGTTTTGGGTGTTGCTAGCTGTGAGGAGGATGGTGCTGATTTACTTGGTGAGCTGAATGAATAAGTGGCATATGACTTTTAAATATAATAAATTCGATGTGATGCACGTGGGATATTGCAATTTAAGCTTTGAGAATAATTTTGATAGGAATAACCTTAACAGTGCTACGGAAGAAAATGATCTTGGTGTTCTGGTTGATCAATCTCTTTAGTCATCGATTCAAGTAATGTGCTGGTACTTATGGCAGTTTCTACAGAAATATTGAATACGAGTCTAAAGAAGTTATAACATTATTGTGTAGGGCATTTGTTAGGCCACATTTGTTCAGCCTCTGTGTTCAGCCTCGGGCTCCTCGCCTTAAAAACAACGTTGAAATGGTGAAAAGGGTTCAGAGGAGAGCTACTACGATGATACCTAGGATGGAAAGGTTACTATTCGAGGATAGGTTAAGATCTCTGAACATGTTGTCTTTTGAAAAAGAAGAGACAGAAGGGATCTGTTTGAGATGTTTAAGATCGTTATGGGAATTGATAGTGTTAATGCATAATCTTTTTTTGTAATTAATGGTGAAAATGGTCAGACTAAAGAATACAAGTATAAATTTTGGCAGGACAGTAGTTATCCTCAGCTAAAACTGCTATAGTTTTCTAACATGATGGTTAGCCTTCGGAATGGGTTGCCTTTAGATAAGGGAGATGCAGTTGGTTTAAGCCAAAGCTTGATAAATATTTAGATGATAAAGACTGGTTTTGAGTTTTTTAGTGTGCAGTTTAATTTAGTGGATAGAACGATCTAGGTGAACTCAAACGTCCCTTGTTGTCCTCCAATGTTATGTTAAAAAATTCTATAAAAATAAGACATAAAAATTATAAAAAAATAAAAATATGAATTTACTTGCGTTTGAAGAACAAACAGGGTGAAAAATTATTGCCAATAAAACAATTTAAGATTGCTAAAACACTTTAATAACATCAAATATATCTGACAACTTTCGAATAAGAAATATCATTACGCAAATTTAACTGCCACAGCCTTATAATATGCGACAAAGTTTATTTCCCACGCACGATCAGTCCAAGTAAAGACAGTGACAAAGAGAAATATTTTTTTCTTTTTTGCGAATCCACCAATTTATTTTCCACGCACGATCAGTCCAAGTAAAAACAGTGACAAAGAGAGAAATATTTTTTTCTTTTTTGCGAATCCACCAATTTATTTTCCACGCACGATCAGTCCAAGTAAAGACAGTGACAGAGAGAGAAATAATTTTTTCTTTTTTGCGAATCCACCATTTTATTTTCCACGCACGATCAGTTCAAGTAAAAACAGTGACAAAGAGAGAAATAATTTTGCCTTTTCTTTTTTTGCGAATCCACCAAGAAGTATGCATGAAAGGGGCATGATTTATTACAGAATAAAATACTGTTGGCATGTTTTTAGAAACGGAGCAAACTAATGGATTCCACTAAGCAAGAATAACAACGCGGTCTTTGTCCTTATGATTCATTCAAGCTGGTCAGCTTTACTGTTAAGTGAAGCGAGCTTGTGGAAATTTTAAATATTCTTGTGCAATTATAAAAGTTAAAAACGTCTATTACACATTGCTATAACATTAATTCCGTTACCATTCCAGGTTGTTGTTTTTTTTATGAAGGACACGGCAAAGTGATACAACCAAAACTGAATTTAACAAAGTCGTCAATTATGAATAGTGTCTGTATTAATATCATTATGGTCTTAAAAGTAAAACATCAATGTCTCATCTATGTAAATCTCAATTTTTTATTTTTTACTACTGCCTACAGTTAATTCGTTTTTCCTTCAATACATTGACGAGTTTTGTTTTACAGTGTTGGGTAAATTTTTATGGCGACTTCAGTAAAGACAGGAAATTTACCAGACGAGGTAAACTTTTACTTAGGGGACCTTTTAATATGACGCTGGTTATCCCCCCCCCCCAAATGGTATATACCAAGTTTTAGTACGGAAGTCGAGGAGATGTAAGTCTTAGTAAATCTATGAAGTAAAGGAAATATTATGTTTCTTGAATTTCTTGTGTTATTCCAAAATATCGGGTGTAAGACTTATAGTACGTACACAAAAATATATACGCGGACAGACAAACAAGTAATTTGATAGTATTTACAAATCAAATCTAATGTTATCATACCAAGTGAAAGAAGAGTGAGCGTGTCAACCACACTAAATCAAGGAGAATACGTCCTACCACACTACCGCTGCTCGCTGAAATAGGAACATATCACAAAAAGAAAATAAACACACGATAAATAGTTCGTTCACTTTTGGACCTTCTATTAACAAGCAGACTACACCAGTTCGCAGCATACAAATCAACTCAACTATGTGTGGGGGATATGTAAAAAACAACAACCGAGAAACAAAACTTTTACGCTCATCAGGTTGGACGTAATTAGTGTCCATGGCTAATACTGGATACAGTAGAAACTCAAATAAACTACATTCAAAATGTATGTAAAACGTATAAAGATAAAAGGAAACGTGGATAAACATCGAACAACCACGAAGTGTCTGTTGCATGGTTAGACATCACCATGAAAGGAATAAGCAGTACAAATATAAATATATGCATAAGTTGAGAAAAGCGAAATCTCAACTGGCTTGAAGCAAAGTCGTACGTTATAGCGTGGGAATAACAATAACCAAATGCAAATCTCATGATACTATGCACATTCTTCATGATATAAAAACGAAGCCGCTAAGACAAGGAACCTTTGGCGAGCGCGTTCGTTCTACTAGAAAAATAAGTACAGCTACAGCAATGTGGCATGTTGATTATATAGATAAGAATTTTACGCTACCAGTAGTGAATATTTTCATGTCTAGTTGATCATTTCGAGTCGCTATATTCAGGCATTCGGCGACTTTATTGATATCCAAACAACGACATTTGGAGATTCTCCAAACCTAGAACAAAGACGGCACCACCTAGTCTAGTCTCGTTTCAAAGTTTGTATTTCAAGGTTATAAAGAACTCGGATTATACCACGCATATACTCACGCAATCTTTTCACGCCGATGCATCCTTATTACGTCTGAGCAAAATAGGAACACGCAATCTTTTCACACCGATGCATCCTTATTACGTCTAAGCAAAGTAGGAACACGCAATTTTTCACACAGATGCATCCTTATTACGTCTGAACAAAGTGGGTAAACACAGGTAACAAAGCTACGTAACTAACGATGTAAAAATCTTGATGAAGTAAACTAAGTATGCTTCACGAGCAGAAGATGTAAAATATTTTCTTGAAGATCACTAAACTAAAGACTAAAGCTTACAATCTTTCATATGAAATTGTGTATTTTATAAACCGCCCAACAATGGGATCGTAATTCATTGTTTTCTTGTTACAAGTAGCGAAAGAAAACGGATAATTATGACCCGCTCTTCCTCTCACAAATAATTTTAAAACTCGAACGTGAAATTTGATTAATTCTCCTCCCTTGTTTGTTTCTTTTAGAGCAAAGCCACATTGGGATATCTGCTGTGTCTACCGCTGGAAATAGAACCCCAGAACAAAAAAATAGTATGTAATAAATAAAAGAATAAGAAACGTGCATGAGAATTCTTTAGCATTTTAACAAAAGTATTGAGTCTCATAATGAGAACTAAATTGTATATGGCAAACCCACCCACTCACAACTGAGTTTTACAGCAATGTTTCTCAACCACCGCTTTGTTACAACCATCTTGCCGGTCTGTCGGATGCCACGAAAGCAAACTGATATTCATATGGATGCGGCAGGACCAGAATTTCCATGCGGACTCAGGACGACCCTGGGAGGTCCTCATCTGTTTGGTGTATTCCTCCTATTAAGAGGGGATATAACACTCTCCGAAGATCATCCATACATGATGTAAGTCTAGAAGTAGGCTTTCAGAATCACTGAACCTAACTTTCGCATCAGAATTTTTGTTCTTGCCTCCTCTGGATACCGGAGTGTGGTGTTTGAAACTGTGTTTATACTTCCACTCAAAAGCTAGCGGGATCAGGTACCACAGGAGAGTGTCCAAAGAGGTTTGATTTGCGTATTGATCCCGCCCCCCTTGGAGTAGCTATAAAAGTAATTGGGAATAATGGGGGGAGTTTGATCGGTACATTGGAGCCTCTATGAATCACGTGTAGGCCCTTGAACTGTGCAGCTGAGCGCGGATGTTTTATGTTAGTATTTATAAACAACTTCACCACGTGAATATGTACAAAATCAGGAAACAAACAGAATACAAAGAAGAACATCTTTGTTGCCAACACCCAAACCTTAAGAGAACACCAACACAAACGAACAATCTACAAAACATACACATGCCAAGGCAGCAAAAACACACACCCAAACTCAAGACACACCAAAACAAACGAAGAACACATAAACGTTTAAACACAACAAAATGGAACATAAGCAAAATAACAGAAACAGCCAAAAATATCAATTTCTAGTACAATACAGAAACCCCCAAAACCACGATGACTGCATCACACTAATTATTAAAATAACCATTGAACACCTTACACCATTACTACCACAGATCATACAATTACTCGTACTTTCCAAACATTACAAAACACAACTACATACGTAACATAACTTCATAAAGAAAGAAATAACCTGACAACATAAAACGGACATAGCCCTGAAAAGGAAAATAGTAACAGTAACTGATAGACATCCAAATCAGCTTACCAAACCCCAACTTTAGAACACCAAACAACAACAGCAGCTCGGGAGGGAGGAAGAGGTCAACTTGAACCTGACCTCCCGATTCTTCAAGACCTAAATCCCGATAGATGGATACCACATGAAGTTTTACTTCACGTGGTACACACACATGTACAACTCTTAGGAGAGTTTTGATTTAAGTAGAATATTCAGACACTAACCCATATTTTCAATCAAGTTTACACCATGACAATTACGTATACATTAGTTAAGACTAATGCTTCTGAATACAAAATTGCGCAAGAACAATCAATACTTGAAAGTACAATAGCAAAACAGACCACAATGCCATACAACTTGCAGAGAAAACGACTAAGGCTAACTTTTATAAGCGTACGTTAATATTTGAGTTGAAAACAGATTTGTGCTGCAAAGACTAAATTCTTATATTGTCACGAAATACATTTTATTTGAATTTGCGTAGCTCGATTAAGTCTGGTTCCGTAACGGAAATAAAACAGAATAACCGTTTCGAAAAATGAAAAAAATTGAGGTTTTCAGTTCAACCACCTAAGAAATGTATATTAAAGTATTTGTACCATGGTGACGACAGGAGAAACCAGTTTAAACTCATAAGATTTTAGTCTACAGATGTAAAGGGCACGTTCCAGTTAAACTACCAATTATCTGATTTTACACAATAGCAAGTCTGTTCCAAGAATCAGTTACAAATTGATACTTCTCTATAAAGAAACACAAACAAGTAAAACAATTCATATTATTGTTTCAACAGTTTTTTGTTTTTGTTTTCTTTTAATTTCGCGCAAAGCTACATGAGGGCTATCTGCGCTAGCCGTCCCTAATTTAGCAGTGTAAGACTAGAAGGAAAGCAGCTAGTCATCACCACCCACCGCCAACTCTTGGGCTACTATTTTACCAACGAATAGTGGGATTAACCGTCACATTATAACGCCCCCACGGATGAAAGGGCGAGCATGTTTGGTGTGACGGAGATTCGAACCCGCGACCCTCAGATTGCGAGTCGATCGCCCTAACCACCTGGCTATGCCGGGCCTGTTTCAACAGAGGCTTTCTGCGATATAGCAGAGATGGTATTTGGATTTACCGACAATAATGTATAGTTACAACTACGTAACCCTGTATTTCAATCTTTTTCAAACAAGGAAATAAATGTCAGTAGTTTTTGAAGCCAATTTTACAAAGGTTTTAAATAGATCTTTATGTTACAATACTGTATAAGAACAATAACAATGGGCGTATTATGACGATTCATAAGATCCAACTAATCGTCAAGGCATAACCACAAATCAATTTTTTAATATTGAAGTTTCCGCAAAGCCAATAAGACTACAACTAATATGTATATACAAAAAAAGTTCGAACAAAGCTACTCGAGGGCTGTCTGATCAAGCCGTCCCTAATTTTGAAGTGATGGACTAGAAGAAAGTAACCACCACCCACCGCTAACTCTTGGGCTAATATTTACCAAAGGTACTCGAGGGC
>NW_013666375.1:347742-352219 GCF_000517525.1 Limulus polyphemus | reverse complement strand
TCTTGGGCTACTATTTACCAAAGCTACTCGAGGTCTGTCTGGTCAAGCCGTCCCTAATTTTGAAGCGACAGACTAGAAGAAAGTCATCACCACCCACCGCTAACTCGTGGGCTACTATTTACCAAAGCTACTCGAGGGCTGTCTGGTCTAGCTGTCCCTAATTTTGAAGTGATGGACCAGAAGAAAGTCATCACCACCCACCGCTATCTCTTGGGCTACTATTTACCAAAGAAAGATGGGAATAACCATCACATTATAGCGCTCCCACTGCTGATAGAATGAGAATGTTCGGTAAAGTTATTCGAACCTGCGACCTAAAGAAAAAAAAAAGTTAGTATTTTCTTCCATTTCATGCTATCTACGAAAGATGGAAAGCTTTCATGTTGTTTTTACAGCTTCCTTTAAAACAGCAAGATCGTCGAAAGACTTTACCATTCTCCTCGCAGAAACAGACCTGTCTGAACAGTCTGTCTGTTCGAAATAAATATCTGCCAGAATCTTCAAACCGACTCTGGGAATAAAATAAATTAAGCAAGACTGTTATAATTATAACCAGTTCGCGGGATTTACACATATCTGGAACATCAGTAAAAAAAGTTTAAACGTGCAACAAAATTATCAGATATTCCAGTATGTGAGTACACTCAAATTAGCCAATTGATTAGATTCCACGAAACAACGTGATTAGTCTATTATTCGAGCAAACACTAAAACTAATATTCATCAGTAAAAGCTACTCAGTCAAATAACCAAGCTTATCAGGATTTCTTAGTTGATACTATAACTCCCAATAACCACTGTTCAGTCACCAGAATCTATAACTCAGAAATACAGAAAGCAAAAATGATCTTTTCTTTTACAAGTTGACAGGAGCACTCAGTATATTTTTTCAGGTGAATGATAGCATTCGGAACAAGAAGAAGACGCTGCAATAAATAACTTACTTTTACCAACTCTTCCGACAATCTTTAACGTAACAATAAACATCCGTATATTCCTTTTAGCAACATAACCTATTATTTTGTTCGTGCGAATGTTGAACCTAATGAAGATTTTCAGAGTGGCAGATCTCTGTTAATAAATTATCTGTTTGAAGTTAAGCACAAAGCTACGCAATCGGCTATCTGTGCTCTGCACACCACGGGTATCGAAACCCGGTTTCTAGCGTTGTGAGTCCGCAGACATTCCGCTGTGCCACTGGGGGGAGGGGGCGTTAATAAGTTATATGTAAAACCAATTGGTGGGACTTTAGCACTCATAACGTTCAGTGAAGGAAATATATATATATATATATATATATATGTATACTAGCAGTTACTACCCATGCATTTCTTCTACAGTTATAGCCGCAGCACGTGAAGGATGGTACAACTGATGCTTATACGCAATACTAATCATTTGCTGTTTTTACACCTTCAGAATATATTACATTTTACCCTTTGTATAAAAAATAACAACAATAATAACTCTTCATAAACCAATGGAAAATTTTCAGCATTGTATTGGGCAGTTAAGGACTTGGAAAACAATTTTCTCTACTATAAAATTCACGAGAAGACTTTCTTAGATAAAATTTGGGTGAATGTTTTTCCACAGCTAAACTTTAATAAACTTTTAGGCTATGTAAATCAATCATGGTGTCCTTCCCAATTCTGTGGGTCGACGATTATGGTTCTCCATTGTCCTCTACTTTTCACTTCCTGCACCAACTTTCCTTATTCAACCTTCTCATCTCCAATCCATTTTCCAATGTCATCGTACCAAGCGAGTTTCTGTCTGATTCTCACTTTCCTTCCTTCGATTATACACATACAATCTCTGCCAACCATTCCCCCAGACTTAATTATATTCACTTACTAGCGCATCTTCAGTTTCCTACACATATCTAGCAGTTGTGTTTTGTCTTTGTACTTCCAATGTATCCTCATTGGTTTTTTATATCTAGTTGATCTTTATCAGGTGTCTATAACAGCACATATCAAATGCAAGGATCATGCGAGTGGTTTTTGTATGTAGTTGATCTTTATCGGGTGTCTGTAACAGCACATATCAAACGCACGGATCATGTAAGGCGATGATTAAAAGCTAATGATGATATTCTAAGTAATGGCCATGGTTACTGACTATTCCACTGCAGGTGGTTTCTGTGTAATACACTGAGGTCAATGTTGTTCCCTCCTCTTTACATACTTTCCAGAGTCCACCAACCGAGGATTCGTTTGAACAACCAAAAGACACAGAAGTCTATGTGAGATATCACCTAATGGCATTGACAGATTTTCCCGTTTGTTCTTGTTTCATGCAGAGGAACTGGCATGTTGACTTGGCTGGGTGCTTTGTCTTTTTGGAGACATACCTACCTTACTGACATCAAAATTGTAGAAATATATTATTTTTTCGTGGTATAGTGATGTCAGTACGTTAGCCCGATGAGTATACAAGCTCACCTTGACATTTATCTTAACTCTCCAGATGTTTAAGTTACCATTATAACTTTAACCTGCGATCCCCTTAAATCCCTTGGAAAAAAATTAAGTAGTTCGCTCTGTACCATTTGTGAAATGCTGTAACGCCGATATAACGACAATAAATTGCTCGAACTTTCGTAGACACTTAAACAGCTATGTTTTGTCCAATGTGACGCCATTTGTCAAGTGCGGCATACTGTTATACAGCTTTCGACAGATGGTCTTCTATTCTGTTATGTGATTTGGGGGAACTTTTGAATATACCGCTTGTGTTTTCGTAAACCTAAATTCGTGTAAATTATTTTATTTACAATTCCAAGGAAGGTCCCTACTTTGATTGCAGTAGGCCGTCGTGCTCTTGAGTTAATTCCAGTGATAATGTTTAACCTATTTACTTGGGGTCTACAGTTGTACCCGAATAAAGATTAACCTGTTTTTTGTCATTGTTGTGTTTGCTTGCTTTAACACTACAGATATCCATTTTTCAAAACGATAAAATTTCGTGCCTTGAATGTTTGTTGTTGTTCTTTTTTTTTATATAACAGCGGAACAGGAGAAATTCAAGTCTGAAAGCTTGTGATGTAAATCACCACAGTTCAACTGAAGTGCAACAAGTAGGTCAGGGCTTATATCCTATGTAGCCACAGAGGTGTCCAGTGACAAGGTGATTTGACACGCACACTACTGCCATTTAATCGTGATCAAACATCTGTATTACAAGGTTTGCAGATGTATCAGAATGCTTAAATGCAAATTTCCAGTGTTATTGTTATTAAAATTCCTGAATGTAGCCACATATTAATTTTTAGTAATTTATTTTTCTAATATATAAGTGCAAAATATTGGTTTTGAATCAAAATAAAGACAGAAATTCACTGCAAACTGAAAATCACTGTTTCTTACCTTTTAGCTTATCTCCAGAAATTACCCTGACGCTGGCCTGTAAGGATGTCATATCAAGAGCAATCTCTTTTGAGTTCACAATATGCCTAACATCTTCTAACCTGGGGCCATCCAATATATATATTCTTGCTGTTTTTGATTTGTCATCACCAAAAACATCTTTTGGGATTTCAATCTCTGCTTTTTCGCTACCATGGCAACTATTAAAGTCATGATGACCACGTGGAGTAGTGGAGCTATTAAAAATATTAAAAAAAATGAAAAAATAACACGACAATTAAAATTTTATAATGAATAGACTGTGTGGATAATTTCAAACTTCACGATTAAAAAATAACTAACATTTCACAGTTTTGCCTAAGAAAATCGATGGTAGCACATACGTTAAGAAAAATACAAACTTTAATTAACAGCAGATCTTTCAGCACACAAGTACAATAACGAAGTTAATGTTGTTTACTGACAGCACAGTTCTGTAGTTTTCATAAGTACTATAGTATTCTTCCTTTTTCTTGTCTACAGTAACTGTTTACATGTACATACACGTAACAGATATACGCATACTTCAGTATTGTAATTTATTAACTGCTCTCACTTGAACAATAACAGAAATTAGCGGTAAAAAATACGGAGCAATTTGTGGATTTGGGAAATATACAGATCTGTTGTTGTTAATAAGATATTTCTTACGTCAGTGATTTTTCATTTTATTAAAGATTACATATGAATACTTTTTTCAAGTACAACAAACTATACGCGCGTTTTACGGTCATCATTATTGGCGAGTTGATTATTGGAAGCTGGAGTAAATATTTAAACGAATGATCAAATTAATTTTGAAACATTTTAATTTAGACAGTAAACTAAAATTAGTTTATAGATTTTTTTCAGGGAATAACTTCAACGGCATCGTGACCTTTTTGGCATTCTACTGTCCATTTATTAACCTTTTTGGCATTCTACTGTACATTAACCTTTTTGGCATTTTACCGTCCATTTATTAACCTTTTTGGCATTCTACTGTCCATTTATTAACCTTTTTGGCATTCTACTGTCCATTTATTAACCTTTTTGGCATTTTACCGTCCATTTATTAACCTTTTTGG
>NW_013666375.1:341792-346742 GCF_000517525.1 Limulus polyphemus | reverse complement strand
TTTTTGGCATTGTACTGTCCATTTATTAACCTTTTTGGCATTTACTGTCCATTTATTAACCTTTTTGGCATTGTACTGTCCATTTATTAACCTTTTTGGCATTGTACTGTCCATTTATTAACCTTTTTGGCATTGTACTGTCAATTTATTAACCTTTTTGGCATTTGTACTGTCCATTTATTAACCTTTTTGGCATTCTAATGTCCATTTATTAACCTTTTTGGCATTTTAATGTCCATTTATTAACCTTTTTGGCATTGTACTGTCAATTTATTAACCTTTTTGGCATTGTACTGTCAATTTATTAACCTTTTTGGCATTGTACTGTCCATTTATTAACCTTAAATTTTGGAGTATTTTGTTTTTTTTTCTTTCGCAACGCTAACCACTAGGTGGCGTCTGGCCCACCTAATGGAGACATCTTCCCGAGAAGAATACATGTTTTTATTTAGAATCTACATCTACTGCGAACATGTTTATCGGTTCGTCGTATAAAGTTTTCATGTGTATTCTGAATGCTGTCGCACGTGCAAGAAACTATTTATCTCACAATTTTAAATAACTACGCACGATCATCGCCTAAATTACGTCGTTAAATGTCTGCAAACATTTCTTGAGCTATTTGGAAGGTTGGATCCAACGTTTGAGTCAAAAGTCATTAGGGTGGGTGTACCACTACAACCATCAAACAAGCAACGAAAGAGAATAAGATTCTGAGCTGTGACTTCTAAAAGTTAGTCAATTTAGGAATAAATAATGGTTCTCAGCTGAAAAGAACAATTTACATACAGTTTAAGTAAAAATAGTACAAAGAAAAACGTGCTTTGAATTTTTATTAAAGCTTCAAAACTAATAACAAAGAGTGAAATGTTTTCTCTTGGCTGTTTCTAGTAAAACAGTTATTTATAAAGAAACCACTGTGATCTTTTTGATTTTTTCACGTTATTCTTCTATAGAGCAACACACGATAAGAAACAATGATTATAAAACTAAAAACAGTATGAAACTATCTTTTTTTTTCGAGTTTTATTTATTTAACTTTTAGTTGAAGTTTCCGATGGTATAAATGATTCTGAATCCAAAGTAAATAAAATGGGATCATTTAATCAATACAGAAAAAAAAATGCCAGCTTCCTATCAATGGTAATTAATAAGTGTACTGGATTCAAATATAAATAATGATATATCTGTTAATTATTCTGTATGACATGGATTACAAGTTTGGCTGAAAGACGGAGTCACGCGTTGATATATATATATATTCCACATCTTGGAATTAACTAGGGGAAGTTATTGTAAATTCCAGCGAAATTCCAGCTCTGTCCATCGCGGGGACTCGAACCCTGGATTTAAGTATTGTAAGTCCGTAATCGGGGGACTCCAGTACTTACAGTCTATGTTTTTAGATGCTGTTTCCGTTAGGCTTAGCAAAAAAAGGTGTTCTTCAGGCTCCGTCTAAGTATGTGCTAAGGTTAAATGACATCATCATTTATAATATTTTTTATGTATTTCGTCTAGATTGTTAAGAAAAAATATTGTACACTTAATAATTGAATTATAGTTTTAGTATTCAGACGGCATGTTATTAGGTCAGTGTTTTAAGCTATAAACTATGAGTGAGAATATAATTACTATGGGTTAGTCATTTTGTTGGATTAAATTATCTGTTATTGATATCCATGAAGAAATAAGAGCCCAGAAATTTTTGTCGAGTACTCGACATTTTACAAAATATGTGCGAAATATTTGTAAAATCAATAATACTCACACAAATAAATCAATAAACAGTCGTATTTGTGTTTTTCACAAAATCTGTCTGAAATCATGGCTCATATTGAGATAACTTTACTGAAAATTATGTATTGTTTGTTTGAAGTTAAGCACAAAGCTACACAATGGGCTAGCTCCGCCCACCACGAGTATCGAAACCCGGATTCTAGCGTTGTAAGTCCGCAGACATACTACTGTGCCACTGGGGGGGGGGGGCGAATATTATGTATAATTATTTGTTTGTTGTTGTTGTTATTATTGTTTTAGCGCTAGATTACATAATAGTCTATCTGTGCTATATCAACCGCAAAGACTCTAATCTCGGATTTTAACGTTGTAAGTACATAAACTTACCGCTGACTCACTGGTGGGAGAGGGGGTATTTTTACTGTTATCCTTTTTTTTAGAAAACTTCACAGTGAAAGTGAAAATTACGTCAAATATATCAAAATCTTATTTATCAATTCCTATTATTCACAATCTAATTGGTCTATTTTTTATTACATTAATTCCCCTTATTCAAACACTAACAAGTCTTAGCTACATACTTAAACATTACATGTGATCTTAAAACACAAAAACACTACGGTTGTATTCACATACTACGTCAAGTACACTTTATTTTTACGTTAATTATGCTAAACACAACTGCTCAAGATGTAAAATGGGTATGATAACATATTTATGTCTTAGCATTAGTGCAGAGGACACAACATAGCATAACCTTTGATTATTTATTAACATGTTTTTCAATGGACCTAAACATATCAGCTGTTAGAGAAAACATGTAATATGCCTTACGACAAGCTAGGCTTAATTTTCGAAAAATAAAAGAAGTACATAAACAGACACATCCATAGTCCCTAGTTTGAAGAATTGAAATGTTGGTTAAATGTGCAAATCAAACATGAGCGGAGGCGCAAAGGGAGTAAAACTGTAATGGTGTTTTTTATACGTGTTAAAATAAATGGACGATCCAACCTGCAAAACTGAGTTTGTTCATGTCATGTTTCTTTTGTACAAATAATATAAGCGTCGCCATTTCTGGAAAAACTAGAGGGAGGATCTTACGGGGTTTTCTCGCAAAAAAAAGAAAAAAGAAATATATTTGTTGTCGGAATAGTTTATAAAGGTGGTCGTTTTGTTACCTGTTACGTATTAGGATTTCAAATAGCCTGAAGCTGAGTTAAATGATACTTTAAATTTAGTAGATAAATTGTACTTTGGGTTTAGCAGTTAAGTAAAAGCCGATATTTTGTCAGTTTACGATATTTGCCAACAAGATTGATACACACAGTTTTCTTTTTTTAAAACACAAATACGTTTTAATATACAAAGAACAATACAATTTAAGATAACAGTTATAACAAATAGTTATTACACACTGATTTATAAACTAAAGTTTCAGAAACTTACAAGCAATATAAAGTATTCTTTCTACTCTGGAACTTCTTCGATATCTTATCGAGGTTTCACGATAAGCGAGTTTATTACGAGTTGACATGGGTACGATTCGCTTACCGGGGAGCTAGATAGCTTTGTCCTTCGTTATTTACCAGGCACACACGCCGAGTTTTCGCCAATGAAGTTAGATAATGTTTTCGTGAAAGTACCAATGTCCGATGAGAATCCACTGAAGTTAGATGATTTGTAATGTTAGAACTTTGTAAATGCTCCTGGTCAAATATATGAAGTTTTCCGATTGATAAGCGTTGTAACAATCAAAGTTATAGCTTCCGAAGTTTATAGCACCCTGATTATAGCAAACTAATAATTAATACCCTTTTTTTGGGGCGTCACGTTGGTTATATTTATAGGCGTGTGGGGAGTTTCTCGAAATTTCAGTTTTACGTAACAATACTGACGCTAAGACATACACACACATACATATATTGTTGATTCCTACTCTCGAGAACCCTTCTACAATTTTGGAGAATAGGCGGGAGTTTCGCAATACATATTTAACACTATAAGCTATGTATGTTTCTAAATATAAATTTAATCTAAATAAACGTCGATATTAAAATAAATATATAATAATAAATCCGTCACATACCTCTGTCACCTTCGGTGGCGGAGGTTGTTTTCACCCCTGTGTGTGTGAGAGTGTGTATGTTTGTCAGCAGGATTTCTCGAAAATGGCTGAATGGATTTGGACAAAATTTGTTATACATTTTGGCTATGACCCACCTTAGAAGTGATTAGTTTTTGGAGGATCAATGTCAAAGTTCGAGGTCATGAAAATCCAAAAAATCCTTATTGTTAACATGAGGACCGACTTTTCACACTATTTTTGCTCTATAGTTCAGTCAAAAATTATCGAATTTTGATGAAACTTGATGAACATGTGGGGGGGGGGGGGAGAGAAACTATACATTTGAAGCACTAAACACCCTCTGGACGAAAAAGACAGGTTACGGATATTACCCCCAAAACGTCGTCGCCCACCGATTCTCTCTCTCGTCTTGAGGATTCAGTGCTTTGAAGGCTTTTTCAATTTATAATCAAGCCTCTCTCAGCATGAAAACTCAG
This sequence comes from Limulus polyphemus, assembly GCF_000517525.1. Taxonomy (NCBI): domain Eukaryota; kingdom Metazoa; phylum Arthropoda; class Merostomata; order Xiphosura; family Limulidae; genus Limulus; species Limulus polyphemus. The sequence goes on along the minus strand of NW_013666375.1, from coordinate 342,440 downwards.
CTTTAATCATCTGTCAAAGACTAACTGGGCGTTTGTTTATAATGCAAATTGAATTCTCTTTCAACTAATTTGCTATTTCTTTTTTAGCGTTTATCACTTCAACAGTTAACGTACACGTAGCGAACAAAACTAGAGAACCATAAAAGTATTTGCGATTTCTCTTGAAGTCTGGCAACTAAACGAAGCACGGTTTCAATCAAAGTTGAAAAATTTCACGCTGAAGTACATATCAAAAAATTTTTATTAAAAAAAAAACACTTAAGATTTAAATACTCGGTAATGAAAATAACACAGGACTGCAAATTTAAATTTCATAAAAGTTGTTTTGGTTTTAATAACGGATTTTACATAATTTAGCTACGCAGATTTCGAAAAAATATTCATTATTTTTCTATTAAGTAAGGATTTTTTACAAATCGAGAGGAAAAAACTTTTACTTAGATCAAAATAGTATTTCGTTTATCACAATGATCATTTTTTATTATTATGTTTCTTAACAAAAATACAAACAAACTGAAGAAAAGGGAAGAACATGGATGTCAAACGAATATGCATCCTCATTCATCTTGATTTGTGTGTGTATGAAATCTAAGTCTTTTTTAGTCTCAAAACTATGTGTTGTGGTCTGTCTTTTATGTATTGCGTTAT
>NW_013666375.1:337453-341079 GCF_000517525.1 Limulus polyphemus | reverse complement strand
CGTTTTGTGAAAAATCTATACGTGATGGAGAAAAACGGATATCACTTTCGGATTCAGCGTACAGGAAGTATTGTAGAACATGTACAAATTTCAAGACAATAAAACCATCGCAGGGCTGTGTAATTAATATTAATTTACGATCTGAACAAGCTATGTACTTAGAGCGAAACTAAAAATCAACTTGGCAATCAGTGTAGCTACTTAAATACAAGTTGTTGTTTTTTTACGTTTCTTCTAATAAAGATCAGAATGCGCTGCTTCATCAGATGGGTGCCTTCGCTGTTAACGATATTTTCGGCCATAATCCCAGAGATATCTCACTAGATTCGACCAGCTTAGGAGATTTAGGCTAGTCCTAAACACATATATTGAACTATCATTGCCAAACAATATTCATAATATAATTATAGTAATATACAATAAACCAAAATACAAAGTAATGACATTCAATATAATAACCAGTATAACCAATACTGTCAATGAAAGTAATAATAAATAAACAATATATTACACATTAGCTAAGAAACACTAGCTGTCTCTTTGAACTACTGTCATAGAAGAAAATTTTGAAAAGTGATCTTAATATAACTATTGTTTTCCTCCCTATTGCGTCATTTGACCAAAGATAACTCATTAAGCCACCCCTTAAAGATGTCTTTATTCAACACGTTACCAATTGAACTGTGTCGAATTTTTAACAGGAATTGTCTTGTAGTATAACGAAACACTAAAGTTTACGAAGATACAAAAAATAAAATAATACGCGAACTATCCATGACAATGTTAAATGTAACACAAAGTAAGCCAGTTAAACATAACATCTATTGTGTTTAACAAACATAACCAACTCTTACTTTAAATACCCCCTGTAATAAACACATGGAGCAAGCTACAATAACAGCAAAAACTGTCTATTACACAATAACAACCCCTAAAGATACTATTTAAATAAGAATATTACTGAAGTTGGCATTACGTCCTACTGTTACAGAATATATTTTCATAAAACTGTGTGTATTTGAGCACCCTTGAGACTTTATTACAAAATAATAGCTTTGAAAAAACATCGTGGAAATTCATAACATCAGCTACTATATAACTGAAAATACCCAATGCGATTAACTTAAATATTTACTCCAGAAGTCGCGTCGGTCACCCTAAGATCAAACTGCATGTATTACACAAGATAACCTGAATATTAAAGTCACTGAATTAATATGTTACAAAATGATAACGTCTATACAGGAAATTGTAACCATTCCTAAGCATAACAACTTACAGAAATTTTACGTACACGCAGAAAGGAAAAAAAAAAGTGCAACTTTTCCCAAAAATGTATATTGTTCTTCAAAGCGTGAAAATATGAAATAAAATTATGACGTTTCTAGATCTATAGTTTTGTTTTGTTTTTGTTTTTTTTTTAATTTCGCGCAAAGCTACACGAGGGCTATCTGCGTTAGCCGTCCCTAATTTAGACTAGAGGGAAGGCAGCTAGTCATCGCCACCCACCGCCAACTTATGGGCTACTCTTTTACCAACGAATAGTGGGATTGACCGTCACATTATAACGCCCCCACGGCTGAAAGGGCGAGCATGTTTGGTGTGACGGGGATTCGATTGTGAGTCGAGCGCCCTAACCACCTGGCCATGCCGGGCCTCTAGATCTATAGAATAAACTTTATAAAGTTTAATTTTACGTGTGTACATATAGCGTAATCAAATTTACTTTTCCCCCATTACTTGTACGTGTCTGATCTTTTAAACAATTAATCAACGAATTAAATGAAAAATAAACTGACAGAATGTTTTGGTACAGTAAATAAAGTTTATTCCCTATTAATCAATAACGCTCAGTAACAAAGGTTCCATGTGTCTAGATAGTAACGCCTTTAAGGATATTCAGTCCAACTATACTGAAAGTCACTATCAATGCAAACATAGAGGAAACGTAATAACTTTTACAAAAATATTCGGGCTAAATCAGACTAACTATGCAAAACATTGTACAACCAATTAATCGATCATTTCCATATAATAAACATAAGGAAAATACAATTATAGGTATTATACAGAGAAATACAAAATGAAGGAATTTTTCAATTTCAAATCGATTTATATTCTATGTTCATAATTCTATATGTTTAATAACTTTAATACCAGATGTCAATTAGGGTTACGACTGTTGCCTAGATACTTATTTTAAAGCAGTGTTCTACAGTTTAACGAATTTGTATCGCTCAGTACATTGTTGCCGGATGAAGGCTCCGGTAAGAAGACCGAAAGCTCGCAAATCAAAGTATTTTAACGTAGAGAAAAGTCCGTTTATAATTCTACACATTAATTTACCTACGTTATGAGTCTTAAACAACAATCGCCATACACACATAATAATGTATCGATGTTACACACTGCACACTAATTCTAAATATTTCCTGCAGGGAGTTGAATAGTTAACAAAAATCAAATGATATCCTGTATATACCGATACTACAGAATAATGCGATTTTATCTTAAAACTTACAACAGACAAGAATTCTATGAATCATTTTATGCTACAGAATTTGTAACATATCTACTTATACTATTATATTTATTGACTATGCGATACAAAACACAACTATGTATATTTAAACAAACATTGTTAATTAGACTCGTCCTACAAACCGTCCGGTATCCAAAGGGTTTCAGTATTTATTGCTCGAGTGACATAAATGCGAAATAAGGCTTAACAACTTTCGGTTTAAATTATAGTGCATATATATATATATATATATATAACAACAAAATAATAATTTGAAGCACGTGCTGCAAGAGAAATATTCAGTGCACATGCTCCAAAGTGGCCAAATGTGATAGATGAATCACGCCACGCGTTTCCTGTTTTGTTATAGCCATTTTTTTTCATTGGATATGACCTTGGCATGTCATAATTTGTGTGCTATTTCCAGTAATTCTGTTCTTTCAAATTTGTGTTGGTAATGTCTCCATTATCTTTCTTGTTATTTATTTGAGGATGTTTATGAATGTTAGACAAAAGTTAACGTTCTGCTGCTCTAAATCATACCTATTTGTGTTTAAAGTTAATTACTCACTTTAAAAGGTAGTGTAAATAAATAAATGTCAAATGTAACATTTACACGAAACAGAATGTTGGGAGGAACTGAGCCATTAAGTACCATGTTATTATTCCTCTTGTAAGCTTAGAATGATGTCACGGGAACTGTTTTGCCTAGAATTGTATGAAACAATGTTAATATTTACCGAAAATGTTTTCATAAGTAATGATTCACTCTAAACTATTCTTTACAAGCCAATCGTCCTCAAAAAAATAATCTTTACATCTACTGCTCTACCAACAATGGCTTCTATACACATACATCTTCCGGTGGGACAGGTTAAGTATACGGACTTACAAACTTACTATCTTCTGTACAAAATTAACGTATTACTGATATTTGAAACTATGCTTATTTTAAGGTTTACTTACAATCACAGATTTATCTTTGGTAAGACCAATACAACAGTAATATTATAGCAAATCTTGCTACAGCATCTTGTAATATGCTGCTCGGTTGCTTCATTTTATTTCTATGATAATATATATATATATATATATATATATATAT
>NW_013666375.1:336570-337263 GCF_000517525.1 Limulus polyphemus | reverse complement strand
TATATATATATATATATATATATATATATCTATATACATATATTCCAGAATCTCAAGTATAGTCTCCATTTCGACAGTCTGAAACATAGAAACGCCTCTTGTGTTACAGTAAAACGAATTAAGCAACAAGTCTGATATTTCTTAGCAAAGGTACAAAGGGCATTACTTAGCATTAGAGGAACCATTCTTCCTTTTCATGACGTAGTACGAGTTCTTATATACAGTCTTGGGGTGTTTGAAATGTTTTCTGAGGAACTTAATATAATACTGAATTATTTTAAGACTGTCAAATAACTAGGTGCATTTCTTTAAGACGTGAAACTTAATAGTTTTTTACAGAGAGTACAAAAGTTAAAATATTGTACAATCACATACCAGTCACTGAATCTATCATAATAACGTTTCATTTCATATTGGCTACTAAAGTGGTCTAATCATATAAAAAAAAAGTCTTAAATAAAATCTCATAATTTCCGTAAATCTGAAATTGCTTAAGAAATTATATCTGTCCTATAAATAATACTAGTCATGAATTAAAATCATGTGAACAATTATACATGGTGTATATTTAATCCAGTTCTGGCAAGCAAAGCTGAATATAAAAAGTGGGGTACAGGCGTTCTTCACATATGCGATATACATATTTAGCCATACCGGTGCGACAGTGGTGGGATTCAAATATTTTAACAACAG
>NW_013666375.1:327345-335958 GCF_000517525.1 Limulus polyphemus | reverse complement strand
TTCAATGAAAACTTTGTCTGGCTGTGGACGCATCTCCTCCTAAACGAGTTGACCGATCAAGACCAAACTTGACATGCTAACTTAGTCTAAAAGCAAAGCGAATTCATATTAAACTTTCCCGTATATTAAAAAATAAACAGAATAACCCCTATATCGCTACTGCAGTAGGTATTGTAAATAGTTGAGTTTGAACAAAACTAGCACCACAACAAAATTCTATAAGTCAAAGATTGTAAATCACATTTTCAGCATTTTGGCTTATTTCCCATAATAACCAAATTATACTGTAATAACAAATCCAGCTAAAATGCGAAGAATAAAGATATTGCTGCTGTTTAAGTTTCCCACTCTTTTCTCATTCATACCACTTAACTTCCGATTTATGCTATTGTCAAAATAAGCGCTATAGTTTGGTTTGTTATGAATTACGCGCGAAGCAACACGAGGGCCATCTGTGCTAGCCGTCCTAATTTAGCAGTGAAAGACGAGAGGGAAGGCAGCTAGTTATCACCACCTACCACCAACTCCTGGACTACCTTTTTAGTGGGATTGACCGTCACAATATAACGCCCTCACGGCTGAAAGGGTGAGCATGTTTTGCTTTAGCCTGCATTGAAAAGTATTTAATAATTAACATATTTTTAAAATATTTCTTACTTCTTGATGTAGAATACAGTTTTCCGTAGAAGCAAAATTTAAGCTTATTATTAAAGTTAATGCATTAGATGTACCGAATTCAGACAGTAGAAATCTTGACCACATCTCTACTGTGAAATGGGCTGCTTTGAACGAGAAGTGACGCAACTGGTTTACCATTTCTGCAAAGTTTCTAGACTCGACTACTACCTCCTAACTTCAGATCTACTTCCACAGTCTTACAAAAATTTACTTGAAGAAATGAACGCTACTGAAAATCCTCGCAGAAGTTTTACTCATTTGTAGCAAATGTGTATGCGTCTTTCGCGTTCTCAAGAGAAAAAAGGGGCGGAGGAGTGCACTATACTTAAAATAACCACTTTTAAGGTAAGACATTTAAAGTGCATTATGGACTGAGAATTTACTTGTAGACTTTCACCGGATTTGTCGAGCTATCATCAAGGGCAGACAGAGCTGGGTATGCAATTTGCTGCTCAAACAATTAGTCAAATTGCACGTCTACTTAATTCACGTTGCAATTTCGCGATAAAGTATTATATTTATTTTAAAAATATTAGTAGTAATAATACAATGTGAATGTTAAGGTAGCCTATTTAGTATCAATTTCTTTACTGAAGAACTCCACTTTACATAGAGCTATTACGCACACGCGAACTTGTGTTGCTGTTGTTGTTTTTTCACACTGTTTAATAGCTGCTCCTTTTGCCATTGTTCTCCTCCGCTAGTGTTTGCAATGTCAGCTGCTAGATTACGTTCTTCATCCTGAATCTACAGGTAACTGTCTAGAAAATTGTTGACCCTCCACAAGGGCCTTTTTTTAATATGTTGAAGGTGTAGTGATACTAATTTTCGCAGAATCTCCTAGATGGTATTTCGAAAAGTATCATGTTTTGTTTTCTCTCACAAGAGAACAACTTTAGTTCAAAATTTTTGAAATTCTTCACACACACACCCATATATATATATATACAGATTCAGCGTACTATTATGTTCGACATGTAGTTAAACTGACTACATTAAGTCTTCACCTTGTTTTCGCACTTGGGTATTTCTGAACTCTTCCGCGACTTGCAAAACATTTGCGGTAGTTTTCATGTGCTTGCTTTAATTTTCCTTATTCTATCATATTCAAGCACGGCATTTAAGCTTTGCTTTCTTGAAGGTATTATATGTAAGATCAACAATACTGGTCTATTTCAAAAACATTTACGCGGTCAGACAAGGAAACTCGCGTAAAGTAACTTTATATAATAAAACTAGACGTACGTAACTTTATTTAATAAACTACACGAAAAATAAACAATAAATTATGGTAATGGTATTTATAATAGTGTACAGAGTACGAAACAGTTATGAGCATTCAGTGTATGACACGGTTTTATGAGTTGAAACAAAAAACTCACAAAAACAAAGAATAAAACACTTACTAAAGAAACAAATAACTGAAGGTGTTTATAGCAGTCTATGAAACGAACTGAAGCTTAATTGTTGCAAAGTGAAGTAAATGTAAAGTTATAATGAAGGCAAACCTAGTTGAGTATGCAGAAACGTCTGAATGCCTGTTCACAAAGCGATAAGCATATGGTTTTGAACCAACTGTACATGCGTATTTTAGACTTAAATATGTCGAGAAGGACCATACCAATTTTATTAAGTGTAATATTTATATTTTAGAAAATTACTCGCGGCTTAAGTGTTGTTTGTGTGAAATACCTTGCAAGTAAAAAACTAAAATTGTCACGTGATGACAACGACATTGTGCCATCGTGTAGTACACTCGTTGCATTAAAAAAGTTAACTAAGCAAAAAACAGGTAAGGTGATTCTGAATGGAAAAGCCAATATGCAATTCAGACTTCTCAGAACAAAGGCCTTTCTAACGATTTGAGATTTGTAGCGTTTGAACGAGAAATTGTGTGTTTATTAAGCACAAAGCTATACAATGGACAATCTGTGCTCTGTCCACTGCAAGTATTAAAACCCAATTTTTAGCGTTATACACTCTTATGGAGGTTTAGGAACAAATACTTTCCGACAAAGATGACATTGCTGTGATATCTATATAGTGGTTAGCTCTCTTGGTTCAGTCAGAATGCCTTTTCTGTTGAAACATAATGCCGTTTCTACGTTTTGTGTCCTAGTCCTACAAGTAAATGCTCCACTACTTAAGTATAACCATCTAGGTTGATTTTACATGTCAATCAGGTTAGAAATTCAGACTAACTCTGTAATAAATTTCCTGACGTATCTCCCGTTATTGCGGTGTTGATTTTACCTGTAGGAAACCAGTGTACCTGAGAATATCACATCTCCATAATTTGTTTCCAGTTTCGACTCAAATCACGTGTAACAACCACAGTTCCAGTTAAAGATAAGCTCAGTTACCTTCATGGTCACGTGCATGGTTTTAGTTGTTCGTTTTCCTCTATATTTTGACCTCTCTCATTTAAGTTCTAATATATGCTGCTACATTGTTGGACGAGATGAAAGCCAAAGTTCCGGTAGCTGAAAAAGGTCGTCATTAAGTGCTGTTCTTCAATTGTGACATGGGTGATCGCCGCAGTGTCTTCACAGTGTTGCCTCAGCTTGAAAATATAGGGAACACCCCCCCTCCAGATAGCGTTGGCTTTTAACCTTAGAGCTTTGTGATTGGATGCAACAAAAACAGCACTTGTATCCAGTTGCAGTGATGCTCTAAAGGTCTACCCAGTCTTATAAATCTTTTGTGAGCATTTCTCGCACTTTGTCGAGTGCTTCTTCATTCGAGTGGCATTACTGTTACAAGCTTACAGTGGTTATAAAAGTGCACTTGTCGAACACTTTGAAACTGTCTGGCTTCTTCTGGAGACAACGCTAGGCCCCACTCGATCTTGGTCATTACTGTGTTTTTTCAGACAGTAATGAAATACAACAGTCCAAGATAATGAAAAGAAAATTAACTTGGGATAAGTAACTGATTTTTGAAATGTTCTCAAGGACAAATATAAACTTCTGTGTTGAAAGATATATCTGTTGTTTTTTTCTGGATAATTCTCAATCTATTAACCTACTTTTTTTTTCTCGAAATACTCTAACCAATTCTTATAAAAGGATGCGCCATCTATTTTTTTTATTTCTATGAACATGTCACCTTTTAGAGTAATCTACTATATAAAGATGAAAAGACGTCTGTTTGTCCGTATGTCACGCCGATCGGCCGTTGCGGTACCGATAAAAACTACTCTAGACATATAATTAGATTTGAGGGTAGGTTGATAGAGATCGTGATGAGTAATAAAATCGAATCAGGTATACACGTGTCCCGCGCTTGGTATTGCTGGTGCACAAAAGTCATAATCATTGGCTGAAATCCCCCATTACGTGTGCTTGGTTGTAAAAGAGACACACTGACACAACATCACCAAATTTTGTCCAATCGGAACTCTCGGCTATAACTCTATAATAACCCGCAGCACATGTCGATTTTGAAAATGCCCAAATTAAAGCGCGTTTCTTAAGCTCAGCAGGCTAACAAACCAAAAAGACAGTCCAAAGAGAAGACCCCGAAATCCACAATTAAACTCACTGCCTTTACCATCACAATTAATAATTTGCAGAGTCATACAGTTGACCAAGTAGGAATACGTCTTTGAAAATCAGTTTTTCGCATGTTTTAATCGATAGGGATTTATCAAGAAGAACATTTCAACATAACTTATAAATATACAGAAGTCAAAATGCTAATCAAGCAATACTTAAAGAAGATGACCAAATTACATTAAAAATGTTGTTTTCGTGAAATACTAGAAATAGGATAGTTATTCTCCATACATATATGGTTACTAGATTATAAATATTTTTTAGAAAACATGTTCGTAAAACATTTATTCAGATAAAATTTTGAGAAGAAAAATTAATCATTATTTCCAGTCATATGACGGACATTCAGCTTGTCAATCATAATTCACAATTAAAACACTCCTTTCCTTATATATGAAGATTCTGAAAAATGTGAGAAACATGTGGGCTAATATAGAAGTTGTCTTAGTGCAAACTAACTGCAAATTTTCCATCCAATTAATATCCTATACAAGTCAAATATATTGTTGGTATGAACGTGTTTTGTAGTCACTATGAGAAAAACCTATACACCGAACTTAGACTTAGAAATCAAACAATTTTAGGAATACTAAGTTTATTTATTATTATACTATATAAGCAATTCAAGTAAAACATTCACTGATCAGTAGCCCTCACCTTGTTGGCCGACACTGGGAATCCAAGTGTGTCAGTAGCTGGTCAACTTCCAATATACCTCTACTACACCAGCAGTTACTTGCTTGAATAATGGCGTAGACAAATCTGGAGAAAAATGAAAAGAACCTCGTTAATATTCATTATATAATACATGTATTATTTATTATGAAGTGACTTTTATCCGCCTCTTAGCAACATTCATGATAATGCCAAACTGTCAGATTTACTTGTTTGACTGCACTGCGAATGTTATTTTCCAAACAAGTTAGATAAAATATTTTAACACTATTTAATACAATAGACACATTAACCTCAAGCCTTTAACACTATTTAATACAAGAGACACATTAACCTCAAGCCTTACCACTCCTCTTATTTCCAAGAACCAGAATAATAAAGAAATTCCAAGAAAAGGCCACTCAACCACACACTACACCATGTATACGTAAGATTAAAGAATCTAACACCACTTTAAAAGTCATTCACATCACATAATGTGATATTTTCACATCTTTTCTGGTTATTTTCATCTAGTGGGTAACAAAGGATCGGAGCCATGCTGCTGAGAAACACAAAATACAACTTTTGAAAAATATCGTGGAGAAAATTAGTTTAAAGTATTGTACTGAAATTTGGCATAACAACCACTGCAGCTAATGTAGGAAACAATAGTTCTGGCGTAGCTCGACTAAATATCAATATGAATCTACCTATATAAAGAACATTTGGTAATGAAATAAACTTAGTGCGTGTTCTCATACGTCAGTTTTTGTTTTTAAGGCACATTTTAATATACTGCTTAAATATTAAATATTACGTCTAATTGATGCAGAAATGCGCGGTTAAATTCACTGAATGAAACAGTCCGAGTTTCGAAATATGTAACTAAGATCCAACACTCCTGAACGAATTCGAGATAAAAAAAATAAACTTTCACGTTCGATGAGAAAAAGTCCCCTCAATTACATTAGGTATTTATAATCGCTATTAGAAAGTTATACATAGAGCTACTGATGTAATTGTTTATGTTATAGACATGCAAAACTAAACTATAAAGAAACGAACTTTAAAACATTGCAGACAAGTCCAAGAATAACGCACTCGATAGAAAAAGTGTGTCAGAAAACGTCAGCCGTCATCATTTTTCGCCTTTGTTCCACAATGATTATGGTAGTGACAGCTGTGTGTGGAAAATGGAAGTGGCAATAATGGCCATCACTCACGTGTATTTTTTTGTTTGATGCTCAAATAGAATAAAATTTATCATCGAATACTAGATAGATTTCAGATACAGCCTTTCATAGAGTATCTTCACTGCTTCCAAATAAAGATTACAAAAACAAGCTGCAGTGAAAGAACGGTATACTATTATAGACGAGTTTCACTAAGTTCAAAACCTCGAAAAAATGTATATTGCAAAATATACAAGTAACACAAAATATAGAAAATTATAATCAGCAGACACTTGTCACAGCTTTTCTCATCAGACACGTGTTGTGTTTGTAAGTCCGCGAGTTTACCCAGAGGAAAAAGAAAAAGTGGTCCATTACACCCACTCCAAGACGAGCTTGAGCACCGCTGGAGGGAGCAGGGGGGGGGGGGGTTGCTGGGTGTAAAAACCTGACCACAGCTTTAGAAAGATTTAAGTACACGCAAGCAAAGCGTCAGTGACGCTACTAGAGAAGCAAGGTTTCGTCTTGTCAATAATTCAAGAAAACTAAGTGTTTTCCGCTGTTGTTTATAATCAAGAATAATTCGTCTCTGCTTTCCGTATCATTGTTGGATTTTATTTTTCAAGATGGGGCGAAATATTTTAAAAAATTGTACAACTATTACAAAGAGAGCTCCGAAATGGTATACTTATATGGATAGCTCTGTAGTGATCAATAATAAGATGTACAATTTCTAGTCAAACGTTCCTAAAATGGTTGTAACAGCTATTCATCTTCCGGTTTACTAATTAAAAACTGTATTTAAACTGTCTATAAGACGATACCTTTTACTCTTAAAACAATGCCTGATTTTACCACTCGTCTTATATACAGGTTCAAAGATAAGAGTTCCAGTAAGAACTCTCTCTCTCTGATTAACAGCATATTTAACCAATGACATCGTGCCACCTACTGGGTTACAATAACATATTTGTAATTGTATCACGTGCATCGATTCTTCATAACTAGAAGTTATTTATCTCACATACTAATTACAATTAATCTAGGCATTTTTCATTTGAAATGTATTGATCTCATCCGTCATACTAAATTATTGCTAATATTATATCAAAAAAATAATTTATTTAACGTACACTACTAACGTAAATATGATTTATAGTAGATCACTGCATCTTAAGGTTTAGTATTTTTTGTAACAGAAAAGGAGTTCACTGTGATGAAAACTGTGTCAAGTTGTTTAGCACACGTCTGTGACTTAAGTTATGCCGCATTGGGCTGTCTGTAGTGTTTGTGGTTGTATTGATCACCTCAGAACGCAGGTTAGCACAGTTTAAAAACGATTTATAAGAATTTCTTTACAAAAGTAACATTCTAGACTTGCTTGACAACAGAAGTCGTCCTATACATCGAACGTCAAAAAAAAAAAAAATACGCTAAATTTGCTAATAAAAATCCAGAATCGTCTTATACACCGGCAAATACGGTAATAACAGAAGTTCTAATTACTGTACACTTTGCAACATTAAGAATTAAGCTGAATTATTGGGAAATACACCAGAAAATATCATTAATAGCAATAGTACTAATGATTCGATATATTCTAATCACACATATATTTTGAGTACGTGGATTATATAATTATGACGCTAAGCTCCACTAGTCTATCGATATAAAATAGGCTTCATTATTAATTTATAAGTCACTATTGAATTCTGACCCATCTAGTTAAGTTACTTTTGGTCAGACGTTCTTAAAAACCCTAACTGCTCAAGTATGAATCCCGTTCACTTTAAAATACGAAATTTGTAATTAGATGTTTTTATAGTACTGCTTTGGAATCAACAATACACCTTCTAAAGTTGCCACTAAAGAAGAAAATTGTGTTAGCCCGTTAACTGTAAGAGCAGAAAATATCGAAAAAGGAAGAATATATATATATAATTAAATGAAATAAGTCCCTCTGTGGGTCAGCTGCAAGTTCACAGACTTTCAATGCTAAAATCCAGGATTATATTCCGCGAGATGGACAGAGTGCAGAAAGGAAATTGTTTGGCTTTGCGCTAAAACAAACAAACAAAGTAACGAAGAATATATGTACACTATTGTACGAGTTAACATTCTAAGTAGCTGAAACCCTATACATTTATATATTTGAAACTATTCTCATTAGATTGCTTAAAACGTACGACGATAAGTTATAAGGCTTGACCACCTTCCAGTTTTTAAAAATTCAGCCAGTAGAAGACTTAGAGCTGCATTGGAATGTGCTTACTTACTTGTTATTGTTGTTTTTAGCGCAAGACTGCACATTGAGCTATCTTCGTTCTGTCCACCGCGGGAAGTCGAACCCCGAATTTTAAAATTGTAAGTACTTAAATTTATCGCTGACCCACCAAAGTGGACCCCTGTGCCTGCTTATTAGTACTAGCAAGACTGGACTTGTCCAAGGACTGTGTAAGGGCTTTCACTGAAAAGTAAAGCGACGTTTAAAGTCACAAAGAATAAACTGAATAAAACAAAAAAACAACAAAAATAACGGACTTTGCCCA
>NW_013666375.1:317938-326765 GCF_000517525.1 Limulus polyphemus | reverse complement strand
TATTGGAAAATTCCATAAAGAAGGTGTTTGGGTGCCACACAAACTTTCCGATCATCACCGTTTACAACGTGTGAACGTTACTTTGTCTCTTCTGGCGCATAATGCGCGTGAGCCATTTTTAGGACAGAATTGTCACCGGTGATGAAAAATGGATTCTCTATGCGAATATTAAACGCAAAAACAATAGCTCAGTCCTAGACAAAAACCACTTCCGTAATTCATTTCGAACTCCTTGATCCACAGCGAACTGTCAATGCAGAGATCTACAGTCAGCAAGTTAGAATGCGGTTTAATTATACTGACTACGCGTGTTCAAGCTTCAGTTATATTGTATTTACATTATTTTATCCTTTCCGATAATATTCACTTCATACAAACATACTCTTTCGTTTATCAACATATATGTTCGTAATTCATATACGCCACACCGAACACATTACGTGGGTTGTGTAGGAAAGAGAGAGAGAGAGAGAAAGAAACAAAGAGAGTTAAATTACTACTTAAGGAGTACAATTGTTTTAACGTGTTATCCACGCGAATTATTCTTTCGCCTTTCTAGATAGATTGAGTGATAGAAATAAAGACAAACGCACATCATAGAATTAGCTAGATAGATAGACAGACCGAAAAAGATTGTCAGAGATAGACAAACATAGCAAGATAGAAAGGTGAACAAACACGAAGAAAATAGGAATTAGAAACTGGCCTGGTTTAAACTGAAAAACTTAATAACAAAAGTTAATTTGTGCAATTTTTAATGCAAGAAGATAACGCTAAAAAAAACAGAATTTTATTTAATCGGTCGATCTCTAAGTATTTTACTTAAATCATTTTAAAATCAATAACATATGACTGAAGTTACCTCTTAGAGATATCAGTAATAAATTATATATATATATATATATTCAATTTATAATCCGCTTACTTTTCTCACAACATACTAGTTTGTCGTGCCACCAACGAACGGCTTTTGAAATATTTAAAATTTTCACCTGCATGCGTGACGTAGCCAGCAGGTGCAAGAACTAGGATCACTTTTAAAAGGTGTGAATGTGCACCTGCTGTTGACATTAGTCATGCAGGTGGTATACTGTGATCGCTGACTCAATATGTGCGTTCACAATAGTCATATGAATGCGTGAAATATTGGATAAGCACGCTTACTAGCTGTGCACGCGTGGGAACAACTTGTGCCAAAAAATGTGCGTACGTAACGCTCGTCTCTTCAAGAAATTCTTACTTTAACCTATTGACCAAAGATACATGATAAAACTGAAAATACTTTCAGTCACGTATATTACTTTCCAGTTTCAAAATATCACAGAAATCAAAGGTCACACGAAGAATAACTTATTTTTAAACTTAATTTCTTTGTAATTTGCTACGTGTGACTTTATACTCAAGCTTACACTATGTTACACTATCACGTGCGACAAAATTTTAAATTAAAACAAATCCACTATAATTAGCTAACCAACAAACAGGTGAAAACGTCAAAAAAAAATTCTTTTTTTCTTAAACTAGCGTGACTTACACCACAAACCCAATCGTGTAAAAATTCTACAATATATAAAATGCACAACGATAAAACAGTAGAGTAATATTCAGCGACACGTTACTTTTGTTTATAAATGTGAGAAACATTGATGTTGACACATCTGAATGGAACTGGTTATGATTTTTGAGGTGGAAACGAGAAGGACAACGATATTCATTTTCATAAACCACGTAAATTTGAATATTTCTTTCGGTTTCCATCTATTAAAAAAACAGTTATAGGTGTATGGAAATAAAACATGAAAAAAGGGCAGTACAATGTTAACAGACAAAAATAGGATAAATTAAACCTAACTGTGATTGAATAATTATATATATATATTGCTATATGTTAATTATTGCCTGTGTTATTATGTAGGTATGATGCAAATGCCATCCCTACTATCTTGTTTGCATTGTTTTTGAAGGACTGATATTAGCCATCCCTACATTTACTTCCTTTTTTGAATTAGCATGGTTATAACTTGGCTAACTCCTACAATAGAAAATGATCTTCGTCCATTAGAATGCATTGGGTTTTAACCATTTCCGTGTTCAAGGGATACCTAAACTCCTATAAAATATCTCGTGTTTGAGTGTTTTTGTTGGATGTAGCCGTCCCCAGTTTTTGAAGAGTTAAACCAGAGGAAAAGCAGCTAGTTAACACCACCCAATGACAAATGGTGCGCTATTCTTGTCAAACCAAATACTGGGGTTTGATCGTCTATAAGGTACCAACGGTAACAACGTGCGGAGCGTGTTTTTGGCGGTAATGGGACACAAACCACAGAGCCTCAATTCCACAGTTTGGTACAGTACCCATTTAGATGGGGGGGGGGGTATTTGGCTCGGGCCTCAACTCAAAGGAGTCTCAAATTTAGACACTTTTTTGTATTTATCAAATTTCGCGACTTGTTTTTATGTGCCTCCCGACCAGATCACAATGTGACACACACTCTCTCTCTCAGCTTAGAGCTGTAAATCATACACACAAATTGAATACCCAAATTTTGTTTCGCTTTTCTTTTGGGCTAATGATTGTCTTATTTTGTTTTCGTGTGTCATCGTTTTTTTACATTTTTAGTATAGCCAGGGGCTTCAAAAGATAGAAGTGGCCCAGGCCTCTCTGAACCTCTGAGAGGGCCTGCTCATTGGGTACACGTAATTTTGAAATTCGAAATTTTCGCCTGATATTGGACTGCACAGTAACAAGAATATACAACATTTTTACCTTATCTTCTTCCAGAAACAAACGTGTATTTTAATGTTATGAACGCCTTGTAAAAACATGGGGAATTCTTAGTTTACAAACTATGAACATGTTGTAACTATATATTGTTTTACATCTTAGTGGACGTTCTTCATAGCACTAACCATACCAGGAAACCTCGAAAACATTATGTGCGAATAAACAAGGCTTCGACTAGTTTACTAGTTTGCCAATTCTCGTAAATGACAGTTAACTTAAATAAAAAATAACATAAAATAATAAATACAGTGTTAAATAGAACTTAAAACGTTGTACTCTGAGTTCTAACCTAAGCATCTGATTTGTAAATAGAGAAATAAAATTGATAACAGTTACAATTTATTTGCTTAATCTGATTCACACCCTAAAAGTTGTTAATAAAAACTGATGGCATATATAGCGCCTAGACCACTACTGTGTCAAAATCCCAACGGGCTCATAAGAGACCTGGTATAGCACGAAAGGCCTCGTCGGTTGACATACTATAACATATTCTTCTTTGCTTTCACTCATGGGTTCTTATAACTATATTTTTTGTTATACATAATAGCGAAAATAATATTTAATTAAGCCCAAATAAAACAGTTTCAAAAACAGTGAACTGGTCGCAAGCTGAGTAAATTACATATAATACAGAGACGGTCCCTTGCTCAAAGCAACACAGTGAAGCTTCCGTGCCAAATTACTCTTTTGTAAAGCTACTTAACTTTGAACACACGATTCAAACTTACTATTCAAAATAAGGTTTATATTTTGCAACATAAAAAACAAATGATAAAATTTAACCCATACCTTCAAAATGTACAAACTTAAAATGGGCTGAAGTCTGTAATACTCGTCTAAGCCCAGCCTCGACCATAGAAACAAAATGGACATTATACTCAATGTATATATAACCTTGAGTAACAAAGCATATTTATACATCAACCTGTACGAATCAGAGAGTATTTAAAAACACCTTTTTAACACCTTCTGTAAGGCAACTTTTAATACTCATTCTAACTGAACATGAACATTTAATGGTAAGGTTCTTGTAATTCTTGGCATTTCTGGCAAAGGCTCTTGTAAAAAATTACAACTACAGTGCTTGCGCAAATTTATTTAACGGATAAGTGCAACTAAAACGTGAGTTATCCACACACACGGAGCAAGATTCTACTCAAAAACATACTATTTCATGACAACCCAATCAACAATCACTATGATACTTTTATTTTTAAACTTTGGTCCAGTACCGAATTTTTGATTTCAATACGATTTTCGAATAAAATAAATTGAATCTCTCTATGAAAGATTTTTTTTTTCGGTTTTTGTTTTCAATCAAACAAACTGCGTTGGTTTCGAATGGTAATAATTTCTACTTTAAAAGTAGATTTTTTTTTTGTCTGCCTTGTTTCCGTGTATGAACTTGTAAGCAGCAAAAATAAAAGTGTCATCTGTACTTTTACTAATCGAAAGAAAAATTTCTTAAAATCTGATATCTGAAACATTCTTAATTTGTTCTCGAATTTGCCCGATGTTCACACTTAATACTACACTTGAAATTATGTCGATTATTTTCACTTGGGCACATTTTAAATTCAAGAAATATTTGTATAGTTTTATTTGTTTGTTGTTAAGAGCTACCAAAGGCGTGACACCACAGGAATCGAATCCCGAAATTTAGTGTAACGAGGCCTCGACTTTATCGCTGAGCCACTCGGAGGAATCACATTTTAGTAAACACTAGCAGAAACGCCGCCTTACGGGCGGCTGTTCGATCAGGCTCTTGACGAGCTCAACAATGTGTTCTCTGTCACAATATTGCTCCTGGCGAGCAATTTGATATGACTCTGTATTTCTGGTTTGTTACTGGCTTCTTTTCACTGGATCTTACCTCATAAACTTGGTGAGCAAGCCTAACTTGTATATGTATTCAGTTTTGCAGGCTTCAGTTGGTTAACATTATTGCATTGACGAGTTTATAATCATATTTTCACTGGATTTTGTTTTATTCGTTTTGGTTCCAAAAATAAATTGTAGTTATTTCATTCCATACACAAATACTTACAGCCAGATATATCAGTCAATAATTTCATTTCAAGGTAATTTTATAATCAGCTTTCCTGTTGTGTGGATTTCTCAATAATTTCAATTTACAAGTAAAGTTTAGACGAAAAACGTATTTAACATTAACAATTCAAAACATCTAAACCAAAGTGTTGTAATTGGGGGTTATTGTTCCCTTGTATTACACGAGATATAATGATTTTAAAAAGTACAAGCCATGCTTTACAAAATCAACTTTTTGTAACACTTTGGACCAATTCGTTCTTTAAACAATTCAAAAAACAAAATTATTTTAAACAATTATATTTGCTCATACTGGTATGTATATAAAAAAAAAATATGGCTTGAATTAGTGGTTATTGTGTCTTAATAATTGTTTTACATGATAATATTTGGCTTATATGTTATTTACATATATTGTTATTGCCAAACTTTAGAACCTACTAACACCGAAACTGTAAATTATGCCTAAACAAGTCATTTACACATGATGTTTTACGCTATTCACATGCAACTAGAAACGTTAGGCGAGTCTGGTGAGGCAAGTGAAGTTAGTTTCACCAACATAAACAACTTGTGCAAAAAAATCTGTAATAAAATATATATTGCAAATTACAAATTAGCTGAACTAATGCGCGCAGGATATAGGTACGCATACACTCAACAAACTCAAAACCGCGAAAATACGATAATATAATTTTCAAAGTCTGGTAATAATGCGTAAATTATAAAGAAAATCTATTAAAACTCTCAAAAAATATAAATTTGGCTGAACTTTTAAACTCATACAAATTTGGTGCATAATAAAAATCAAGCTCGAGTCATCGGGAGCTTTGAAAATTTAACTAGAATTTGACTAATAAAACCACACATTTTACACAGCGATGTTTGACTAAAATTACACATTATCTGAACAGCGATATTCCATAATCTTCTTGTGATTAAGTTAATATTTGTATTTTTAGTAATAAAAAAAAAGACAAAATTCATACTGAATTTTATGATTTAGTATTTGTAAAGGTTTTACCCCTTCAAATAACCAATGCCCGTGACATCGTGTTCATAGAAAAACTGCAATATATATATATGCTTATCGACTGCAATGATTTTAAGCAATATTTTTACCAAGTTGATCTGTCTTGACTGTAACGTCCCTGTTCGTTGGTATAGAAACCGTATGAAATTGAACATACCTGTATGCCAGATCTTACGTGCGTTTTTAGCTGCGGCATATCGGCTCATAGAACGTCTCCGAGTTGTTGTTGTTTTTCAAGTACAAACTATTAGCTCATAGCTTCATCTCTTGAACGATTTCAGATCTAATTACAGCCGAGGCTATTGAGGATTCCCTCTTGTTTTTCTCCATCGTTGTATGAATATCTGACGCATCATTGATTTCCTAAGCTATTCTCTCTCATTTACTTGCACAGTTAACCAAACAAATCTTGTCATGAAAACATTGTCTTACATTTTCCAAACTAATCGTCAGTGAAGATAATAATAATAATAATAATAAATGTATAAACGTGCACCAGAAAATACTATTTTGTATATGGAGGCCCAAACAAACTTCTTGGATGATGGGAACATAGCACTGGATAACAATATATTCAAAGTTAAGTGCATAGTATGCTAGAAATGATGAAAGAGAAATACTGGGTAAATCCTATAACAATGAATTAATTTGTCGAACCAATAGCGTTTCGATCATTCCTGCAAAATTTACTAACTAGATTCTAAGTTATCGCCTGATTGGCCATCAGTTGTTCTGATACTTGGCTTAAAATAATTTTTCGGAAATGTAACTTTTTATGAAGGTTTTTTTTAAGTCATGATACTAATTCTGTCGAAATAAATTGGTTAGTAATATCATTTATGACCAACTTTAATTTTTAAATTGCCTTTAGATTTATTTTCCAGTGGCCTGACCTTAATTTATGATCAAAAAAGCCAAGTACAGCATATTTAACAGAAATTTACAGAAGACAAAAAAAAATTATTTTCTACCTGAAAAACACTCATGCGCACGTGGAATAAACGGCCAGATTAAAGACCCCAAGGATATGTATATCTAAATTTGAATTACTGATCAGAAAAAAAGGCAATATTAGCAAGCAGCCACAATAAATTTGTTCGACTCTTTGAACTGAATGATGGGAATGACTGTCACTGTTATCACGCGTTTATAGCAAAAAAACTGCGAGGCGTGTTCAGCGGCATCGAGTCTTGATCATCCTATCTCTGTAAAAAAATCCTGCTGAAAACATGCATGTAATGTAAATTAATTGATACTGTTTGGGTTAATAACATTTCACAATGTTACGTAAACAATTTTAGATTTAGGCTTAACACTGAATGATAAAACAGAAGACGAACACAAAGCTTTATGATTATAAATAAACAAACAGATCAGTAAGTACGTTGATCGTCTTATTTGTAATATGTATCTCATAAATTATTGATTTATTATGCATTTGGTGTTTTAAACCTCTATTTATTTTGCCGACAATGTTTTGCCTTTAAGGCTTAAGAGTCGAGATTAAAATTCTAAAAATGCTGTTAGCATTTGATACAATTGTACGAGTTTTTTGTTGTTGTTGTTTTATCGAACTCTTTTATTTCTATAATAACTTCAGAGCAGGCAACACGTGTGACACAACTTGGATACATTATTTATTATAGATATGTAACCAGTTCCAAGCATAAGGCGAGTTTGTAAAACCGGTCTGCGCAGTTTTCTAGGGCTCAGAGTTCACTGTCAGGAATAAAGAAGTATTCAATTTTTTTTTATTCAGCAACACATGTATATCTCTGTCCTGCAAGTTAACTCTAGATGGTGAAGACTCCTAGCAAACCTTTAAGCTAACTCTTTTCGCACGTGCTTTTCAATTAATACAATGACAGGAAAGTTAAATGACGTATTACTTAATGCGTTACCACTCGTATACCCAACGGTTAGCTCTTATTTGTCTAAAACGAGTATGTTAAAATAAAATTCAGAATATACACAATTCGCTTCGCTTATGCTATTCTATTTCTATAATTGGCACAATAAAATCATTGTAGGTATATTTCTCAATACTAATTCTTGTACTTTTAATATTTTTTTAATGTTTTGTGCATTATGCATTCGTCATAATACCGATTAAAAAAGTAGTTCCAACTAGTTTTGATATTGTAAAACACAATTGTTACTAAAACATACGCTGAGAATGATTTATTGTATTGTTACTTTAACAACTGAACAGTACTATATATCAAATGTAATGCCAACATACTAGATGTATTAGGTCAAGAAATTAATGTCTCATATATCAAAACAAAACATTTATTAAATGTCTTCATTCTTATCGATGATGCTTTTCCATCTTACACTCAGGTTGCTAATGCCATGATTAAAGAAATCACTTGGCTTTTAAGCAAAAAATATGTCGATGTCTTCTTTAACACCTTCCACCTTTGCATACGTTTTCCCATTAAGATGGTGTTGCAGCGAACGAAAAAGATGGTAACCTGATGGTGCCATATCTGAAGAATATGGTGGGTAGGGGAGAACTTCCCAACCCAACTCCATGATCTTGTGTTGTGCCACATGTGGACGTGCATTGTCGTGGAGAAGAAGAACACCTTTCCGATTAAGGAGTGAAGGGCGTTTCTGATGATGGGCTTGATTTAAACGTTCCAGTTCTAAGTTTTACGTTTAATATTTGTGTTTATTGTAATACTGTGCAGTTTTACGTTTAATACTTGTTTGTTGTAATGGTGTGCAGTTTCACGTTTAATACTTGTGTTTGTTGTAATGGTGTGCAGTTTCACGTTTAATACTTGTGTTTGTTGTAATGGTGTGCAGTTTTACGTTTAATACTTATGTTTGTTGTAATGGTGTGCAGTTTTACGTTTAATACTTGTGTTTGTTGTAATGGTGTGCAGTTTTACGTTTAATACTTGTGTTTGTTGTAATGGTGTGCAGTTTTACGTTTAATACTTGTGTTT
>NW_013666375.1:309139-317849 GCF_000517525.1 Limulus polyphemus | reverse complement strand
ATATTTCATGCTGTGTTGCAGCCAACAGAGTACATAATTCTTCTCGTGATTCCTAGCATACGCACGTTTTACTGACGTCCCAACAGTGTATATTTCAAAGTTAAGCGTCCTTTTAGTGACGTCATTTTAGTGTCTACTGACTGACTGACAGACAAACAACACACTACTGTATAGTTTTAGTAGTGGTACTGTTTAAAACAGGTGACCCTTCCAGGCCTTAGGCCCCCTTTCGGAGAAATTAAGTAACAAGAAGAATGATAATCAAGATAATTTCAATTTGTTGCATATCTTCCATTATGCTTTTATTAATGCTTCAAATAGATGCTTTAATTATGGTAAACCAAGAAACTTCGAAAAGACGAGGCCATTGCACATGATTGAAACTATACCAACAAAAACAACGAATACTGTCTCAGGTTTAACTTTGCGTGATAACATGTATAGTATTACACGTGACTGGAGCAATGAATTTGGTTCCAAGTTTAATTATCCGTGGTAATGTTTATACCGTTGCGCATGTCTGGAACTACACCAGCCACAACAATGAGTCCTGTCCTGATTTAACTCTGCGTGGTAACACGAATAATGTCATCGTACAGTCATTAATTTCAGAGGAAAAAAACAAAATATAACAAACTTTAAAACTATACCTCACACTTACGTATCTATACACACAGAAACAGCGACAACTTTGTTGGTGGTTAAGCACAAAGTTGCACAATATCTGTGCTCTGCCCACCACGGGTATCGAAACCTGATTTCTAGCGTTGCAAGTCCGAGGGCAGGAGCGATGTTGTACAATTTTTAAATACGTAATACATCAGAAAATTCAAACAAACATTCTTATGTTAATAATAAACTCCGTACGCTGTAGAGACACGCCCTCTAACACAACATTCTGTTAATGGTCTTATTGGTATTCGTACAAGTGTGTCTGTGAAAAGGATATCTTTTCCTTGCGGTGGACCACATTTCCGTAGTAGTTCGCCGTGTACGGTCGCTAAAATCGGCTTAGACAGCCCCCCTCAAAACAATTTATCATTCCAACACTGTCAAATTTTATCCGATTGAGGGAGATGGTGGGCTTCCTGCTTCTGACACAGAACTCCATTATATACATAACTTCCGGGGTGTGTAAAGCTGCGGAACTTCTCATAAAAGGTTTAGCCAGCCCACCATAATCCTTATTGATTGATAAAACTATAATGGCCACCTAGCTCGAAGGACCGCCATTGTACATACAAAACCCAGTTTTTACATTAGATAGCCGACCGCTACAGACCAACAAAAGTTGTCCTGCTTTTACGTCAAAGAGGAGGAGGACAACAAAATAACGCAATAAAACGTTAACTTATCAAACAAAAAACTATCTAACGTATTCTTACAATAGGTTGCTATCACACATCTTATTGATCTGCACAAGGTTAAATTACTACGTCGTTATATTTACATATCTGGTTGGACAAGTGTTAATATAAGTGTCAATTTTTGCGTTTTCCACTTCTGCCCCCACACTAAAATATACACGTGTGTACAATTTTACATCTTCAGGTACGTATCTACTCTATGCACTCATCTTACAGTAGAACCGTCATTGCATTTATGTCGTATTAACATTATATAATGGCAATTTAGAGAAAACGCATATAATTTATTTATTCGAAACAACAGAAATATATAAGAATTGAGAATCCTGATACATAAAGCATTCCAAGACCTTTTAAATAGACATATCTCAAAAAGCTACACAATGGGCTATCTGTGCTCTGCCCACCACGGGTATCGAAACCCGATTTATAGTGTTGCAAGTCTATAGACATATCGCTGTGCCACTGTGGGGCCATGCAGAGTGACCTTAATGACCCCATAGGCATTCTACAACATGTAATAACAATATAGCATTCATATACATGAAAATACTGCTAATGAGGCATGTTGTGATGTGATTAAGTACTGGATGAAGGTGTTTTTCTGTTAGTGAGACATTTTGTAATGTGATGAAGTACTAAACGAAGGTGTTTTTTCTGCTAATGAGATATTTTGTGATGTGATGAAGTACTGGATGAAGGTGTTTTTTTCTGTTAGTGAGACATTTTGTGATGTGATGAAGTACTGGATGAAGGTGTTTTTTCTGCTAATGAGATAATTTGTGATGTGATGAAGTACTGGATGAAGGTGGTTTTTTCTGCTAATGAGATATTTTGTGATGTGATGAAGTACTGGATGAAGATGGTTTTTTCTGTTAGTGAGACATTTTGTTATGTGATGAAGTACTGGATGAAGATGGTTTTTTCTGTTAGTGAGACATTTTGTTATGTGATGAAGTACTGGATGAAGGTGGTTTTTCTGCTAATAGCTAGTCCCGAAGATTCAAAACTGTGGATTTGGCATCATGCTAAGTGAAGAGGAAATGACTGCATTTTTAATCATTTTCAGTACATTCCTTTTTTTTTCAAGAATAATACAACAAAAAGCCAAAAAAATAAAACAGAATCATAATCTACACGAAATATTCATGATGTCAGAAAAACACGTAGGTTCAAGAAGTCTTGATACAAAATGATAAAAACCCTATAACCCGAGCGCTTCCGAATGGTAAGAGCAGTCAAATGCGTTAAAATAACTTTTCATAATCACTTATTTGTATATAAAAAATTCTTATTTGTACACAACACCACCATCTCAATAAAAGATGTAAACGTCCGCCGTTTTGGTCCTGTTGATGCAAAATCAATACTTCTATGTACTTTAACATAATACAACTTGTCTACTAACTGTGACACCGACTTTTTGTCAGTGATCTTGGATGTTATCTTTTACAATTGTCATACGAATATACATACATACACACACAGCGTCATAACTTATTTTTCGCAAGATTTTATCCCTTTGTCATTTTGTTTTTATAAAGGGGTGTGGAATCTCTTCATGTTTCTGATTACATAATACCCCATATTTACTACACATGCTCAGTTAGTCAGATCGTTATCTAAAGTTAAAATATTATAAGGTAATTCTGTTTACTTTTATATAGATAACGTACTTTACGTGTACTAACTGCCTGCATAGTTACATTATAGTCAGTTAGTTAACTAAAGCTTAATAATATATAGCACGAGGCGATTCTGGCTACCACGCCATATAGCTACAGCAAGATTAGTTTCAATACAGTAAGATTCTCTTAGGCTAACGCTGAATATCCTGCGGTTAGGGTAATTCTGTTTATCTCAACTCAAGTACAAAGTAATTACTTTTAAGTCAATTATAATAACATCACCATCCTAACACTACGGGAACTCGGGACAATTCAATATAAATGACAAATGGAAGGCACACTCAGTCTGACGTGTTCCACCCGGCGGGCAACTTTGGAGATTTGCCTGTTACCACCTTCACTGGTCGTATTAGTATGTAATCTAATAGCTTTCATCGTTTCTGTACCAGCACGTTGTGTGCTTATTGCAAGCCTTGCCAGTAATCCGCGAGAAATGCTATCTTTAAATCGCATGGTTTTCTTCGTTACAAATAAAATTATCCAATATAAGTCTCATCCTCACGTTCGGAGAGTTCCTTTTTATATGCATTCAAAAGTACAAAATAAAACAAAGGACAAGAATACTTACCAAAGTTCAATTTTCATTATCTCCATAATATCCAATCAGCTATAGCATTAAGGGTCTTTGTTGGTGGTTATATTACAGCCACACACTAGGAAACTTCAGACTAAGAGTATGAACTACCATTTTAGAAGCCTGCCAAAAAATACGCAGTATGCAAGATTTATGCCCACGGCTATACACGCCAATCGTCAACTATACGAGTTGAAATGAATGGAAAGTTAGATTTAAGATCTTCCTCGGCGACAATTATTACGTCTTTTGAAGCTTGAGCTGGCCATCAATAACTCCAGAGAACTAAAGGACACAGAATAGCGGGAATTTCCCCACCATACCAGGCAAGCAGGTCAAGAACAAAACGTTCCACGTCTCGAGTTCTTACATACGATACAGAAAAAAAAAGTAAAATGTCTTATTCGCTAATATAATGTTGTCACTGGCCAATGGGAACACTCTACATTTATAGTCGTGCATTGCCAGCATTTAAAACTTGTCTGAATCGAACTTTTTAATAAGTTATCCTTTCTCATTACGTATCATTCAATGAATGACATGTAACTGTCATCTGAACATCTGAAATATGTTGAAATGTTATGATAATAAAGGGTGATCCAAACATAGCTTCTTTCTATCTAAACCTCTCTCTCTCTCATATATATATATTAACCAGACTTCCCTATACATCCTACTTTGCAATTATTTATTTAAAGTGTGTACAACTTGCTGTTCCTCACTATCACTATATAACAAATATTCTTTACTTTTTGGTCAGTTTAGGCTTCATAATTTCAGTAGAACAACAGTATAGGAATGCAAATCTTAATGTAACATTCCGATAATACTAAAAATACAAAGTGAGAAAAATTACTCTAGCATACTCCGTTAACAACAATATAGGAATGCATATCCCAATGCAACGTTCCGATAATACCAAAAATACATGAAAGTGAGCAAAATTACTTTGGTATACTCCGTTAACAACAATATAGGAATGAAAGTCTTAATGAAACGTTCCGATAATACCAAAAATAACTCAAAAGTGAGCAGAAATACACTGGTAAACTCCGTTAACAACAATATAAGAATGCATATCCCAATGCAACGTTCCGATAATACCAAAAATAACTCAAAAGTGAGCAGAATTACACTGGTATACTCCGTTAACAACAACATAGGAATGAAAGTCTTAATGCAACGTTCCGATAATACCAAAAATAACTTAAAAGTGAGCAGAATTACATTGGTATACTCCGTTAACAACAACATAGGAATGAAAGTCTTGTGTCCCACCGAAGGGACATCACTGGACTGAAATCTAGGTTTTATATGGGTCAAATTTTACTTTCGTAACAATTGTAGATATCAATGTGCAACAATGGTATAACGACCATCCTTTGGGAATCATTTACTTTGTGTGTGTGATTTTTTTCATCACAAAAATACACAATCTCTGGACGAGATATTTAAACGTTATAATCTCAAAGTACATTAATTTTCTTTGACTTTCGCAAAATTACTGGGCATCTGGTATTTCCAATCTGGGCATTTGGTATTTCCAATCTGAAAGGCACTTTATGCGATACGGGTTCGGTAGTTAGGTAAGAGACTTCAAGGATCGGATACATACAGCTATGTCTAGCTTAGAACCGTTTTTCAGTCAGCAACGCTCGTCACCTACACGGCTACTCTTAATCGAATAGCGGATTAACTGTTACGTCTATAATACACATCTAGAATTATGTTCAGTGGCTACAATGCTGAATTGCAGTATCTAAGGTTTCTGTGTAGCGATATGGCTAAAACTTAACAGGTTTCTGCAGTACTACAACCAATCCTGACGTGAAAACGGTTTTCCAGTTACAGTTGGTAGCAGCTGTCAAATGAGAATACTTAGTCTCACGTTTACAAATTTCACACTTGTACCAGGCCACAAAGACCTTAAAACGTAAACATGACTTCAAAAAACTTGGTCATTCATACACATACACATTTAGATTCGTTTATACACACTTAGACCAGATTCTCAACCTGTGGTCAGCGAAACGTGCAGACAAACAAAAGGTGTCATCAGCTGCATGTGTGGACCTTTACTATTGTGCCAAATAACTAAGTGGGTTTTGAGGTGCAAAAGGTTGAGAAACCCTACTTTATACGATGTTATAACAAATATTAAACTGCGTCAAGTGTAAAAATATTCTAAGAAAAAGATATTACTCGAAGTGTCAGTTTGTTTGTTTGTTTTGAATTTCGCGTAAAGTTACACGAGGGCTATCTGCGCTAGCCTTCCCTAATTGAGCAGTGTAACACTAGAGGGAAGGCAGATAGTTATCACCACCAACCGCCAACTCTTGGGCTACTCTTTTACCAACGAATAGTTAGATTGACCTTCACATTATAACGCCCCCACGGCTGAAAGGGCGAGCATGTTGGGTGGGACGGGGATTCGAAACTGGGACCCTCAGATTGCGAGTCGATCGCCCTAACCTAAAACATGATTTTGTAACATTTCGTTTCTTAGAAGCACGTAACAGAAAGTAACAACAGCGAAGCCCCAGTACTAATGTCTTAATATATTCAAGTTATAGCTATAGTTAAGTGAAACGGTTGTATATTATATGAAACAGCAGACGAAAACATCACAGAATACATTTTCACTGAAAATTTGAGGCAAAAAATCCACATTTCATACTGATATAAATAAACTCATAATAATAAGCGAAAGATTTTATACAACTAAAAAAAAAAAACAATTAACATGACAAACCCGATAGTTGATACATCTGTTCAAAGTGTACTGGAATATGGATGATCTTAATTCTCCCGAGTGTGCTCCAAACACAGATCATATAATTTAATTGACGTTCTTATTTTCTTATGGTAAAGTATTTATTTCACGAATTTGGGTCATCGCTATACAATACCTGCAACTACTTAGGTAATCTTCCAGAAAATCCGAAACCAGCGTTTTTCTGACGCTGCGTTTGGAGATGTTATCAGAAGTCCAGAGTGATGGTCTACTGACCACGTCATGTGACTACTGATGCAATAGCACTGTCCATTAAGTTAGGAAGTGAAGGGTATGGCTTGGGCCGATAAATGCTCGTGTCATCTTTTCAAATGGAGACATTCAATTAGGACACAATTACCGTGTCCATTTGTTTGTATCGCCTATAGGGAATTTAGGCTTACTCTTTCATGGTTATCTAAAGAGGTTGCCTCAATGTGTGGCTTTTACCAACTCCTAGCACTAATGGAAGCGTGGAAAAAAAGGATCACATATATCAAATAGTGGGATTATATAAACAATGTAGGATATAAGATATACTGGTTTCCTTTAACCTAAATGGATAGGCACGAAATTAAGTCAAGTTAGCAAAGTTTCCTGGAATAACAACAATAATTAAGGCTTAAACTCTGAAACGTTTTCCTGACAAAGAAAAACAAAACAAATTAACGTATGAGCTTGAACAGCTTATTCAACTTTTTTTTTCTATTATTATTAAACACTGGCGCTTCGATTTTTCTAGTGTTGTAATTACGTACAAAACACTCAATCTTAACGGTACGCTTTACTATCCTTAACTAATGATGTACTTGTAAATTGAAACGAGGCTTCCATTTTCTTGGCCAACAGACACAGGGTATTTTAAAACTTGTTTTTCCTTCGTCCCACTGTATTCTCAAACAACATTGTGTTCAGATATTACCATCAAATTGATTTTGATTTAACTAAGCAAACACTTAACGACTTAAGCTATATTATATTATTAGTGAGTTTATTCATGTCGTGCAACAAAGAAAACATTAACATGTTTATGACCGAACTATCAACAAAATTCTCATAAACAATTACGATATTAAAATGGTTGCTCTTTAATTATTATTAATAAATTTACTTTAGTTCAAATCCTAATTTTTATTTTCTTTAATTTTTTTAGCAACCAAATTACGATGCTACATCGGAATCTGGTAACATCCGTTTCACGACTTGTTTTGTTAATTTTCGTGGAAAGCTAAACGAGGATTATCTGCGCTAACCGTCCTTAATTTTAAAGTGATAGACTAGAGGAAAGGCTGCTAGTCAACACCACCAATACCAACTCTAGAGCTACTCCAAATGAATAGTGGAATTTGACCGTTACTCTTACAACACACTCACGGTAACAAAGTACGGTACACGGGGGAGCAGGGAACTAACGTAAGAACCTCGTATCCACTAACCATCCCTTGCGATATGAACGTCCGAGTAGCAACAGCGCGATATGTGCGAACAACTCTCACACTGAGGAAGTTATTATGTTTCTGGCTTATATGGATGTTTAAGACCACATGATTCGGATGCTGTTGCTCTAGTGATTAAGGTGTGAAACCCATAAAATATGAAATTCCATTATTAGGTAACAAATGGTACTACATCGTTGTAATGGTTGGCAGCCCATACGATCACCTAAATCTTGTTATTGGTTAGTAACTGGTGTATTATCGAGTGAATAACGCACCAGGTTTCTGTGAAAAAGACTACGGTTCGAATACTGGTTACTAACAAGATATAATCATTCTCAGGACTTCCCTCAAGAGGGCACCATATTAGCAGTCGAAACGCAGGATAAAAACTAGTTAGTATCTAGTTATATACAAACAAATTTGGTACTTAATAATTTGAATTAAGTGATCGTATAGGTTACTAAGCCATTACAACGATTGTCACCTGATCACCACAATCTAACTCTAGGTATTTAATGTATTTTGACATCCTTTTTATAGAGAATCAAAATTTGATCGTAACTCCGCGTCTTCGTGAACTCAAAGTTATAGTGAACTTTTGATCCACTCCGATTTGGCAGTTTTAAATCAAGGTTTGTTCATACGCATGCGAATAATATTTATGAGCCTAAAAACTTTTCTAGTAGAATTCGTTACAAAGATGGACTTTTTGATTACTTTACATACATATATATATATATATATATATATATATATATATATAGTAGGTACGGACGACGACGTACTACTACGTTACGTTTGTTTGTTTTAGTTTTAGTTTACGTTAGGTAACGACAACTAACTACTAACTAACTAAGTAGTACGTACGT
>NW_013666375.1:306225-309118 GCF_000517525.1 Limulus polyphemus | reverse complement strand
AATAATAATTTATTAGTAGACCTAAACTTTAACTTAGTTAGTAATTACGTTAACTAAAGTAAGTAGTAGTTTAGTTATTACTTACTATACATATATATATATATATATATATATATATATATATATATAGGTGGGGCAACAGTCACTACAGTTCTGTTTGTTTATTTCTGGTTAAGCACAAATCTACACAATGAGCTAACTGTGATGTGCCCACCGCGAGTATAAAAACTCGCTTTTTTTATTGTTGTAAACCATTACAAAGTTGTTATTATACGGTTGATACTAAATAAAATATTACGAAGATAACCGAAACCAATTTATTTATTGTTTGTTACAGAGTAGAACGTTAGAACTTAGATTACGTTCTAAATGAAACAGCTGTAAAGTCAGTCACGTTTGCTCCATCTTGTAATCCTTTTCTCTGATCTGATTCACCTAGACACCCTCATACTGAAAGGAATCAAAGGATCGTGTAACAAAATATGTTGGTGAGTTCAAAACAGCTGAAAAGAGAATACAACAGAAAAGGTCTTTATCGCAGTTGAGACAAGTACCCGAAGCGTTCGGTACAAAAGCCTTTTTATTCGCGCAATGTGTACATAAATGTAAATGTCAAGGCTAACACTGTGAGCGTACATAAAATCCTAGACACAGCGCCGGACGTGAGTTAATGCCATAGCACAACTTTTTTTTTTTCTTATTTAGTCGAAGTTACATTTTCTAACCCGCTCATTTAGAAACCAAAAATATATAAATATTCATTAACAACTTTCCTCTACTCACGTATCACAGGGGCGTAGGCAGAAATCTACAAAGAGGAGCACTTACAACTTTTGGAGTACAAAAGAAATGAGTGGCAAGCTATACTCTATGGATGGGGTAGCGTAGGCATGTCCCCTAGGAAGTATTTCGTAATTTTCTCTGAAAAAATGGTACATTTAGATAACATCTGAGGCTGTTTTTACACGTTTTAAATATGTATTATACATATAATGGTGCAATTTATGAGAGTGCGATTGCACAAGCCGCACTTCGCCTGCCTACGCGCATGTCCTATAAGCAGGTACATATTTTTATGGCTTTGAACTCAAGGTTTTAACTCCTAACACATTTTTTGCACTCGCAACTACGGTCTTTCTACGATTCAGTCACAAATGAGTCACTAGATAAATGCAAATTGAAAAAAAAGGGGGAATCCTACTCATCCTAACTCCTATACGAAAAATATTGCTGAAAACGTTTTTAAATAGTCCTGATTTTCACTTTCTTTTCAACACCTCTGATGTGTCCACAACTCTCTTAAGTAACCCAAAGTTAACATGATTCATGTAATAAAACAGACTATTTTTTATTTTAATCATGTAATGCAGATGTCATTATAATGAAACTAGACGAAGAGACTACATAATACAGCCTATATAAACAAAAACAATCAATCCACAGACTATAAAAGCGAGTTTTCTAATTTATTACCATACACTGTATTCCATAACCTATTTATACGTAAAGCGTGTAGAAGTTCTTAAAGAACTTGCTGTTTATGGTATACATATAAATATATATATTAAAACTTATAGAATTCTCTAGAATTACCACACACACAATACAACCTGTTACAAAGTGCCTGCAGTATCTGTTTATGCACTCTATGTATAGAAGAATAACAATACATTGTGCTACTATGTAATTATTTATTGAATAATTATTAAAATTGGGCGTTAAAAGTGCCGCCGATAGGTAAAGGGGCCATTCATGTCAAATAAGAAAAAGGGGGGCGGTACAATTCTACTTCCACACATGCGCACTTTGGTAAATTATAACGACGACAGCTGACAGTTTTGTTGTAAAGACGACGACAGAAAAGGAGTTTAAAAAAGCAGTACTTTAAATCTGGGGTTGGTTTTGGGCGTGTAAATATGTCGTGGATATCTATTACGGTACAAAATAAGGGCGTTTTGCGGGCCATATATAAAAATAACGGGACAATCGAGCGTTTCAGATAAAGTTGTTGAATTATTTTGGACACAACAATGGAATACGGAAAACCAGCTCTAATCAACCACACTATTTTATGATAGATTCACACCAAATCACACGAAGTCTATCCGTAAACATTCTTTTATTTTTGTATTCTGTTGGGAAACAGTGAATGGATAATATTTAACATTAAATATTATGTGAAAAAGCCGAGAAGTGAAAAGAGACTCCGAGACTGGGACTTGAGCCTCTGACTATCATAGCCAGTGCTCTGCCACTGAACTGGCCAAGAGTCCAAGTTATTCTTGTCAATATTCATCCATATAAAGCTTCTTACTAATATGATCCACCATACAAGCACTACCTTACGATAGGGACGTGGATATACTTCATATGATTTGGCCAGTGTACCAATCACATCACAGTACGAGTGATCATTGATGTGGGATGGCTTATACTCATGGATAACTCAGTGGAAAAGCGTTATTGGCCTTGGTAATCAGAGTTGTTAGGTTCAGTCCCTGGAGTTTCTTTTCACTAGTCGTCTTTTTCACGTAAAATGTAATGTTAAATATTAACCTTTCTGTGAAGTTTACTTGACGAAAATTGCCGAACCGAGTTAATATTCACTCCATTTTATGTTGTTTATCACGAAGAAGTTACTGGAAGGCTATCATAAAATTTAACACTTCAAAATTTCTTTCCGGATAATTCTTAACTAAGGAGAAGTCGCCCATGATTTTTAGATATAGTGGCTAACATAAAAATTGACATTTTAAAATTTTCACCTGCACAGTCCTTGGTTAGGAGACGTCGCCCGCGA
This sequence comes from Limulus polyphemus, assembly GCF_000517525.1. Classification (NCBI taxonomy): domain Eukaryota; kingdom Metazoa; phylum Arthropoda; class Merostomata; order Xiphosura; family Limulidae; genus Limulus; species Limulus polyphemus. The sequence goes on along the minus strand of NW_013666375.1, from coordinate 306,318 downwards.
TTTTTGAAATATTAACACAAATACATCAAGAACATTAGATTCCAGACCACAGAGTCACAGAAAATTATATATATATATATATATATATATATA
>NW_013666375.1:300386-306140 GCF_000517525.1 Limulus polyphemus | reverse complement strand
TATATATATATATATATATATATATATACACACACACACACACACACACACACACATTTGGCACCAATATGGTCATATGCAGACGTGTAACATTTTCATACCCCAATTTTGACAGCGATAATACATTTTGATCGTTTGCATTAACTCAGCTTTCATTATCTGTGTTCTTACACGTATTATGTTATGATACTGTTTCATCCCTGGTAATAAATAAACATTAAGTTGCTCAACACACGATAGGATTAGATATTAAAACCTAAACTAAGAGTCTTAATTTCACCTTGCTGTATTCGGAGCTTATATTACAACTAGAAATATATATATACTAGTTTTCATCATTACATGATTATATATTTTAAATAGCATATACATACATTTTAACCATTACCTTTAATTCACGGGGTTCTACAAGGAAGAAATTCATTAAAATATTTTTCTACGTTTACGATCAGAACATTTTTCTTGTATAGAATCATTCAACCACGCGAAATTAAGCCTAAATGCACAAATTACATGCAAATACATTGGTTGCGATGTGGTAACTTCAAGCAATTTACCCAAATTATGACTAATTTAGAAATGTTATCGCCCACAAAGAACGTAATTACGGAGTCCTTCCATCATTAATTAGACTTAATTAGACAGCGTCGTGTCTTTATGGATACAAGTTTCTGATAAGGAAAGTGTGAGAGAATAAAAATAATGATTGTGATGGAACACTACGCATGAGCACAAGTGTGGATGATAATGATATCCGGAAAGTGACTTGTTGTTAAGCGTAAAGCTATACAATGGAGTGTCCGTGTCTACCCGCCGCGAGTATCGAAACCAAATTTTGGCGTTATTAGCCCTCAGACGTGCCGCTGAGCCACCAGGGGCGTTTCCGAAGCTACTTGTTTGTTTGTTATTAATCTCGCGTAAAGCTACACGAGGGCTATCTGCGCTAGCTGTCCCTAATTTAGCAGCTAGTCATCACCATCCACCGCCAACTCTTGGGCTACTCTTTTACCAGCGAATAGTGGGATTGACCGTCTCATTATAACGCACCCACGGCTGAAAGGGCGAGCATGTTTGGTATGACGGGGATTCCAAGATTGCCTTTTGCGAGTCGAGCGCCCTAACCACCTGGCCATGCCGGGCCAACCGGAACTACTTAACAGCTTGCTTTTTAAAGGCTTCGAAAAGATGAAGTCATGATCACACACATGGATACATTTTCCATAAATTGCGTTGTGTGTCTTGTTACCTTATATAGTTTAATTATTCATAACTGGAAAATTATATGCACATAAATAGCACTTTTATGAAAAGTAAGACATATAAAATGTATGATGATCAGCGAGTATTTAAATTTTCTTCAGAGAATAAACTGGGCTAGTGGAGTTATACTTTAGTGTACAAAAAAAAATTAAATATTGTGATTTATACATTCTTAAATTTCTAAAAGACGTCGAAAAATCACATGAAAACTAGCACTTTTGTACTTTGAACACAGGAGAATGTCGGTGAGCACGAGGACTTACGCCATTAGAAAAATCAAATGAAAACTAGCATTTTTGTACTTTGAACATAGGGAAATGTCAATGAGCACGAGGACTTACACCATTACAAAAAGCACATGAAAAGTAGCATTTTTGTACTTTGAACACAGGAGAATGTCGGTGAGCACGAGGACTTACGCCATTAGAAAAATCAAATGAAAACTAGCATTTTTGTACTTTGAACACAGGGGAATGTCAATGAGTACGAGGACTTACGCCATTAGAAAAATCACAAGAAAACTAGCATTTTTGTACTTTGAACACAGGGGAATGTCAATGAGTACGAGGACTTACACCATTACAAAAAACACATGAAAAGTAGCATTTTTGTACTTTGAACACAGGGGAATGTCAATGAGTACGAGGACTTACACCATTAGAAAAAGCACATGAAAAGTAGCATTTTTGTACTTTAAACACAGGGGAATGTCAATGAGCACGAGGACTTATGCCATTAACAAAAAGAATATGGAAGCTTTCCTCATCTGTTGCTTTTAAAAAACCAAAATTAAATATACGAGTAACTAATAAACTTCCAATCTATTCTCAACCAGCATGTAGTTGTCACTAGTAGGCAAGCGACTCGGATCAAGTCTTTATAATATTATTATTCTTTGTAATTACCTTAATTTCCCACATTTCTGGAAAACACAACAGACGAAAAAACATAGTAAAATGTTAAGTTCAATATCTTAAACTTGGGCCAAAACTTGTGTTAAAATGTGAAACAATGCATTTTATGTGTGTGTGTGTGTGTGTGTGTGTGTGTGTGTGTGTGTGTGTTTTCAACCGATTAAAACAACCATCCTAATTAATAAGCAGTACCATAACTTCAGCACTATATCATACACTAATTCAAATGTGTACTTTCACGTACGTCAATATGTGTATACCAAACATAGTTCTATAATCATAAGTTAACGATTGTATTCATACGCAGAAACAAGCATCTTCTATACACAACTTGTAATTGTACATTTGTTTCTATTGCGTGTACACGAAACACGTAATTTTGGTAAAAGAATATATAATATTAGTGCAATAATAAGTAACAAATAACAGAGGCCTGCGATGGTTTTATTATCTTGAAGTTCTGTATTTTATAATAATTTTTGTACGTTGAATCCGAAAATGTTACCCGTTTTTCTCCATCATGTAAAGATTTTTCACTAAACGTCAGAACGCAATACATAAAAGACCACAACACGTAGTTTTGAGACAAAAAACGTAGATTTCATTTAAAAAATCAGGATGAATGAGGATGCATATTCATTTGACATCAATGTTCTTCCCTTTTCTTCAGTTTTTATTTTTGTTAACAAACGTAATAATAAAAAATGTTCATTGTGGTAAACGAAATAATAATTTGATCTAAGTAAGAGTTGTATTTTTTCTTCCAGATTTGTAAAAAATCCTTACGTGATAGAAAAAAAAATTATATTATTTTCAAAATCTGCGTGGCTGAATTCTGGAAAATCCGTTATTAAAACCAAAACAACTTATATGAAGTTTAAATTCGCAGGCCTGTGTTATTAAAGAAACTTCTGTTTCCACGGAAACTAACCAGAAGATATTACCTTTTTTTTTTGTTTTACGCAAGATGATTTGAACCAGAAGCTTAACGCACAGTGTGTTTGCCCCCCCCCACACACACACACATACAAACACCGCGAGGTCTGCGGGGGCAGTTGCTACGCCCTTGATTTGGACAACCAACCACAAATTCACCAAGTTATTTTTGTCTTTTTTTATACATGATTATTCATTCCCCTTTATGATTCGGTTGACGTTTCAACGATTCGAAATATCATTGAATAAGATTAGTATACACATTTTTCAGAAATATAGACACGTTTATACTCTCCGCAAATAATATATAAAATATGTAAGGTTTTCAATAACCAAATACTGTTTACAGTTTCCATCAAGGGCCCTTTAGCTCTTTTATATCAATCTGTAACAGCGCTTTAATCCCATAAATAACATGTTTGCACTTTATACAATGTATCATTTATGAGAAGAATATAGAAAACATGCGAAGGGTGAACGATCCTTCTACTAGTGTATATGTTGTAGCTGTATTGTGAAGAAACATGGTACTGTTACACCTCTGTGTTCGTTTGTTAATTTTCCGTAAAAATTCTTTCCGAAGAAACTTTAGCGATACAAGTCCTTTCTTAAATGCGTGACTGTGGAAATTAAGTGTATTGCAAAGTTGTATTGAGAAAGAATAAACTAGTTTTAATAACTAAAACAAACGCTATATTTCACAACGAACGAACGATTCACGCGCTTGGCTCAATTGTCGCTTGTATCTCTGTCTGCAATTCAACTACATTGTTGCCGTCAGTTCTTGGCGGTCTTATATACAAGAATACCGCATATCTAGTAAACACTCGAGACTTCACGAAGGGACACGAACGTTCTAAAAGCACATGACGTGTTACCAGAGTCACGTGACTTCCGCTGTGTAACTTAGAAAAAAAGAAACAAATAGTCTCATTTTTTCTTTGTAGTTAAAAGTTGAAGGAGGATGTCTCTAAATTGTTTGAAGCTGGATATTTGATTCATCTATTTCATATTGTAGGAGAGAGTGGTATATGGTATTGTTACGACAGCGGGGGTCACGTGACGTTAGTAACACATCATATTCTCGAAGGTTCGTGAAGTAATATCCACTCTTCGGCTAACGCAGTACAGATGGACTGCACTAAAATAATAATCAATGTATAAGCTTCAACCCACATAGTATAGTAATCTATATGACCAGTACATACCAATTATCTTATTAGTTTTGAGCAAGTATCCTAGCTATATCAAAAGTTAATCTCTTGAGATGAGAACTGAAATCTCTTTGATGGGATTTTTTCTACTGAGTAGCATATGTGATAACAGTGTCTACACTATCTCTCACTATCTTTATGTAGTTATAACTGCTTCAGCATGTTTGTTGCTATTATTCAAAGTTCAAACTACCTCCTGCTTAGAGCTTTGAGAATGACCATCTGCATCATAGTGTTACGACAGCGGAAGTCACGTGACGCTAGTAACACGTCATGAGCTTCTAGAAAATTCATGTCTCTTCGTGAAGTCTCGAGTGTTTACTAGATATGTGGTATTCTTGTATATAAGACCACCAAGAACTGACGGCAACAAGGGGCTTCCCGTTGTCCGAGGCTGATTACGTCGATGTCTAATATATCCTCCTTGTGTAAAAGACAATAGATCATCCTTTAATGTATTTAATTCGCTTTGAAATTTACTAATGTTTTCCATTTGTACTTCTTGCCACTGTTGTTGACTTTCCTGCAACTGTTGGAGACTATCTTCCTGTTTCCTTTCTTGTTCTAGTTGCCACTGCTGTAATCTCTCTTCTTGTTTCTTTTCTCGTACTTCTTGTTTTTTTTCTTTTTCCTCCAACAACTGTTGTAATCTCTCTCCTTGTTTATTTTGTTGTTCGAGTTGCCACTGTTGCAGGTTTTCTTGCAACTGCTGTTGTCTCTCTTCTTGTTTATTTTTTCGTTTTTCTTGTTTCTTTTGCTGTACTTGTATTACTGCCATCAAATCTGCTAAGCTGTAGTTTGATTTGTCGCCGCCTCTCGTTTCCATCTTCTTCTTCTTCTTTTTTCTGTCCCACTCTGTCACCAATTTGTTACATCTCTAGTCGTTTGTTAATTTTCCGTAAAAAATGCTTTCCGAAGAAACTTTAGCAATAAAAGTCCTTTCTTAAATAAAACTGGTTTATTCTTTCTGAATACAACTTTGCAATCCACTTGATTTCCACAGTCACGCTATAACTTGAACAAATGCTATAATTCACAACGAACGAACGATTCACGTGCTTGACTCAATTGTCGTCTCTATCTCTGTCTGCAATTCAATTACCTTCGTTGCCGTCACATCTTGGTGGTCTTATATACAAGAATACCGCACATCCAGTAAATACTCGAGGATTCACGAACCTTCGAGAATATCACGACGTGTTACTAGCGTCACGTAACTTCCGCTGTCGTAACAATATTCTCTTGTAGTCCTAATTTCCTAAATAAACTTGTCCACATAAACTCAGCAACTAAATGTAGGCCTAACTTCAAATACAACGTTTCAATATGGACTGCGATATATATGTCTAACATATAAATTTTGAAGATAGCTTTTATATGCGGAAACATCTGCTAGCTGAGTTCTTGCACAGATCTTAAAATATAACGTT
>NW_013666375.1:297724-299460 GCF_000517525.1 Limulus polyphemus | reverse complement strand
ACAGGACGCAAGCAGACTTTGACATCAAATTTTGGGGTAAAAAAAGTGCGTCTTATACACCGAAAAATACGGCAAGTTCTCTAGTTTAATGTGTCCAGAAACTACATCATCAAATGTATTAACAAAGACGAGTTATTCTGTTGACATAACATCCGGACATTTTGTATATCGTTTACTTTCGATCACAAGTTCCTAAAAAAATGAACATAATTTTATTCAAAGATGAAACTACTAGAAATACCTGTGTTTCATCACATTTACTGGCATATTATTAGTATTTTAACAAGCGTTATAACAAATCGAAAATACCAAACCCAAAATTTACTCTTTTTTTTTTTTTTTTTACCAAGTGCGTCTCCGATTCAATCTGTCCGACTGTTGTATAAAGCAACACAATGGGCTATCTGTGCTGTGCCTACCGCGAGTATTAAAACCGGTTTTTAGCCTTCAGACTTACCATTGAGCCACTGAGGGGCTCTCCGATTCAAAACAAAGAAAAGTTTAATCACGAAAGATCTGTTGGTTACTTATATAACGTTTGACGCTCTCATGTACTTGTCACACAGCCAAAAAGACTTCACAGCAAAAAATATGGCTTAGGCCACCAGGTAAGCTGCGGTAAGTTGAAAACAAACGACTGCCCGTTTTCTCTTACTATTTGGACTTGTGAACATTTTTGTTCCAAATTCGAAAAAACAAACTAGTGAAAAGCTAGCAAATTTAGAACCCAAAATGGAAAATTAATTTAAATGTTATATATATATATATATATAAACACACATAATTTGAATTAATACTTTAAAGAGGAAAAATGTATTAATCAATACAAACAGTATTTACACGAAAATAAATATTTATGAACAAAAACTTTCAAAGATTAGGATTTCAATATAGTATTTTGACGAGACTTTGTTTCAATGTCCATTAGAAATTGTTAAATTATTATAGAAATATTTCAAATAGTATACGTTCATTTATACGAACAACGAAGTTTGAAATACTTTTTAAAAAGTTTTCAATACTACAAATTGTAAAATTGAGCTCAAAGGAATTTCCACTTTCATCCATTTTAGTTATTAATTTGTGGTTGTCTCTTCATCTTTAACTAAATAACTTAAAGTTGTATTAGTTAATGTGTTTCAATACACATAGTAATCAACGTTATCGCTTTTTTTACTTGGTTTCAGTTTCGTCTGTGTTTCAATACACATAGTAATCAACGTTATCGCTTTTTTTACTTGATTTCAGTTTCGTCTTTTTTTCAGCCTTTACAAAAATATGATTCATAGTTTTATTTTTAACTTTACGACTCCATTGACACTCTTCTTTAATACTGATTTCCAATTAACTTTACGAATCCATTGACACTCTTCTTTAATACTGATTTCCAATCAACTTTACGAATCCATTGACACTCTTCTTTAATACTGATTTCCAATCAACTTTACGAATCCATTGACACTCTTCTTTAATACTGATTTCCAATTAACTTTACGAATCCACTGACACTCTTCTTTAATAATGATTTCCAATTAACTTTACGAATCCACTGACACTCTTCTTTAATAATGATTTCCAATTAACTTTACGAATCCACTGACACTCTTCTTTAATAATGATTTCCAATTAACTTTACGAATCCATTGACACTCTTCTTTAATAATGATTTCCAATTAACTTTACGAATCCATTGACCCTCTTCTTTAATACTGATTTCCAATTAACTTTACGAATCC
>NW_013666375.1:286613-297458 GCF_000517525.1 Limulus polyphemus | reverse complement strand
GCAACGCTTACAATTTTACGAATCCACCTGACACTCTTATTTAATACTGATTTCCAATTAACTTTACGAATCCATTGACACTCTTATTTAATACTGATTTCCAATTAACTTTACGAATCCATTGACACTCTTATTTAATACTGATTTCCAATTAACTTTACGAATCCATTGGCCCTCTTACTTAATACTGATTTCCAATTAACTTTACGAATCCATTGACACTCTTATTTAATACTGATTTTCAATTAACTTTACGACTCCTTTGACACTCTTCTTTAATACTAACTTCCAATAGGATTTATTCGTCTATATTCTCATAAATTTCTTTTTCTATCTCTCTGCTTGGACACAAACATATACCATACAAATATTTTATGTTCTCAGACTGCAATAAGTATTAAGTAAAATAATTATTCGTGCAATTATTTTCGCAATTTGCAGATTAATATGCAACGCTTACAATTTTAAGTTATAAAACTATTTATTTTAATGCATACCTTCTTTATCAGAACATTTACTTTGTATTACACTTTAAGGCTTGAACAAAAGTTATAGTGTGTGCCTGTAATAAGTGACAGTTGGTGGGAGGTGGTCCTTAAAACTGTAACCTAGGTGCCATAGCATTGTTCACTCAATATCTATACAAGCATACTATGTAATTCATACCTCCGAATTCTATGACTAGTGCACCAGCGTCTTGAATAGGCCAGCTAAGGGTTCGACCATCTTTCCAAAAGCCAACGCGAGTTTATGCCACTCAGTACATGCACAGAGCAGCTACTGACTACAGCCGTTACGAACCCTTTCGTTGATGCCGGGAGGGAGTACCAGTTACACCTGTTACGTGGCAAAAACTGTCCCCATTCTGGTTATATTTTTAAACTTACAGAAGCTCTCGGGTTTAGTGCAATAATCAATTTAGCAGTGGCAAGAATTACGATTGTTATACCGGCGAGATATCCTGATACTGATTATCGATACATTACGATGTTATTAAACAACTTTAATTAGCCGCAATTTTAATTACTATTTCACCCAAAAACAAAGTCAACAAAACCCATATTTCATATACATTCTACAACAGTCTTTTTTTTTTCCCGCTTATGGTTAATTCTGCTTAATATTAACGTAGCCTGTTCATATCAATAAAGTTCAAACTGGCATTTGTAAAATAACAATTTTTTTAAATACTTAACTAATGTAAATACGAAATACATCTCCTTAAAAACACGCCAAAACTACAAACATACACCTTTCTTTGCAAGATGTCGTACGTCTCAAAAGTAAGTTTAGAAAGAATCTACAGTGAGTTAAAAAAAGTTAAAAAATATTTCTTTTCATTTCTCCAAATTTTAATTTATATTTCTGAAATCAGCATTAAAAACTTCATTCAAAAACATACATTTCTTTCTATTTGAACGCAGTACACGGAACAGAAAAGATCCCTGTAATGTACTATAGTTTCGTATATACCTAGAAAGAAAACTTGCAAGAATCGAAAATCCTATCATTTCAAATACGAGTGTTAGATATTACTTCCTCTTTCTTATAGGTTTAATTAATTTCAGAAAACTTGTTTTCCAGAAATACCTGTAGACGTGTATCAAAAACCCGCAGAGATTTGACAACAAATAAATAATATCTTTTGTGTGTGAACGATGTTTTCCCCAAGCAATTTTCATCAAACAGAAAACAGCGTTTGAATCGATTGACAAATTGCCTTGTCGCCCTTGGGACCGAGAACCAAGCTCTTACGTTATATATCATTTCCCGAAGCAAGCTCTGATATTTGTTCGAGTCAACTTCTTTTTTATTAAACCGTTAAGGATCCGTGATGTCTTTCGCAAAAGCAATATCAGTTCTACTCGGTGTAAGAAAAAATAACATATGAACGTTAAGAACCCCGTAAACGTTCAAATATTTTTTTTTACAGTTTTATACATTCTTACAAGCTTTACTAAAAGCAGAAATTAAATATACTGAATATCAGACATGTGGAAACTGCACATTATATGAATGTTCTTAAAATTCTGGTGTACCGCAATATTCCCCAGGTTCGTTTTTCTGTTATTATAGACACGTTCTTTTCGAAATTCGTTAAAGTGAGCTTTTACAAAAGATGCATAATAAATATTCAGATTCATGATATTGTTCAAAGGACTGGTAATACAAATTTCAGGAAGATTTGTGACACGGAAGACATAGACAAAAATTTACGAAAGTTGAAGACAGTTTGAGAGACAAGTACTGGTGAATACTATATATCGTTTCCTTGGTCCAACACAAAAACAAAAAAATAGTAATATCGTGAATATATGTTTGACACCTAAATTTAATTTAGATTTTTTTTAAGTAAAGTAAAAGGTGCAAAACATGTACGACATTTACGAAGTATATTAAACTTTTCCGAGTTCCCTTCGTTCTTCATTATATGAAAGACTTTGACCTCAAAGTACAGCAAGATATAGGAATGATTCATGACAACAAAATACGAAGCCCATGATCCCTCTCGTTATGCAGTGAAGCACAGTCCTTGGCCTGAATAACTGCTTCTATCCTGCAAGACAACAGGCTTTCAGCTAAGTTCAGACGGGTGCGGTTTGTTTAGTTTTTCAATGTTCTGCTAGTTGAGGATGGCTGGAAACATTGTATAACCATTCGAAATTACTTCTCCAAATGGCTCCAAAGATACTGTGTGTACGTGTGCTTTGTGACAGGACCTGGTGGGATTTTCTGCTGGAAAAATACCTCAGCTTGTCGACCAGAAAAAAAATATAAAAAATCGGTCATGGCACTTGTCTCTCATATTATATATTTCTTACATCTGTGGGCATTTAGATGCATTGACATTTTACATATATACCTCACATCCACTGCAACCTACACCATAAAACCATCACAATCCCCCACATTTAGCATACGTTTATAACTGAATTATTCATCTGCATACCTACAAACCATATTCAGTAATTACTTTAAAACTGGGTGAAGAGGATCTAAATGTTTGCCAAAATTAACAACCAGTGATCGAGACTCTTGTGCTGACGAGCTCTTCACGGTGTAAAATGGCACCGGATATTATTGGGAGTGCTGATGATTCTCGTTCATATATTGCTAAAGAGGAGACGATAAAATTGCTCAAAATTTATTTCAAATTTGATTTCTGGATTTGTTTGTTGCTTTACAATGCTAACGAGTTAAGTTAGTCATGCAGTAGTCTTTCCAGAGTTATTTAATTCTCGACATTTTGACCTCTTGTAAACACTTTGACACTACTAGCCTATCTATATAATGTATCCGTATAATAATAGCCACTGGGGGTTTTCTGATCAGCAAACTGGGTGATTCATGTCACATAACTTGCAATCTGGGGGTCATGGGATCAAAACCCAGCACCAAACATGCTCACTATTTCAGCCATGGGGGGCATTGTAATGTGACAGTAAACTACACTATTAATTCGTTAATAAAAGAGTAGTCAAAGAATTGGCATTTGGTGCTGCCAGCCAGTTGCCTTCCCTCTAGTCAACAATTCAAAATCAGTCACAGTCAGAGCCATAGCTAAGGCAGGGGGGAGGCAGTTGCCCAGAGCGCAGCCAGCACTAAGCCTGTTATTCAATAATTCATGCTGAACTATACAAACTGGAAACTTGCCCAGGGTGCAAAAATGACTGGTTACAGCTCTGGTCACAGTGGTAGATACCCTTAGTAGCTTTGCCACAACAAAGACAAGGCATGTAACTTTGGTGGCAATGGGAATCGAACCTGAAACATATAGAGTTATGAGGAACTAACCCTCCCCCACTCCCAAATCACCAAGCCATGCTGGCTCCAAGCTGGACAATAATAAAGTAAAAAACGAAAGATATAACACTAAAATGAGATTTTGATACCTGCAGTGGAAAGAGCACAAATAGCCCATTACATATCTTTGTACTTAACAACAAACATAATGGCAATATTTCGATGACTTGGACGGTCGGAATAATCAAAAATAGTAATAAATGGAAACATCAATTTCAATTATTATTTTTGTGAGACTACTTGATTTAATCATAATTTCTATTAATTGACTAGTTTCCATAATCGCTGCCCACAGACAATCATTTGTATTGATTACACAATTAAACAGACCAGCTCTACACAATATTTGTAAATTTAACTAAAATAAAGTTATTTCACAGTTTATAGACTACACTGTAGATAAACCTTACATGTAAATCCCCTATTCATATTATAGAAACTATTAAGTACTAGTACTCCATCTACAGATAACATAATAAAAGAAGTAGTTTGATTTAGCTTTTTCTTGGATCCTATAATGATTATTCCAGAACAAATCAAAGCATCATGATTCAAATTATTCTGCAATTCTATATTGGTTATCTCACAATAAACCAAAGAATACTGATTCAGATTATTCTGCAGTCCTATACTGGTTATCTCACAATAAACCAAAGAATACTGATTCAGATTATTCTGCAATCCTATACTGGTTATCTCACAATAAACCAAAGAATACTGATTCAGATTATTCTGCAATCCTATACTGGTTATCTCACCAATAAACCAAAGAATACTGATTCAGTTGCTTCTGCAATCCTATAATGGTTATTATCTAACAAGCAATAAATAATTTTACACCTAATTCTACTGAGTACATGTAGTGACTATTATCCAAATAGCGAATATTGTCAAGGTGCTCTCATAGTAAATTCTGCCTCAAAATTCAAATGCCCAAGACACCATTTCAACTACTAGCAGGATCTTAAACTTACGAAGATGATACTTTTTTTTCAAACATCTCAAAAGTTTACTGTAATATCGAATAAAGAAATATATAAAGGAAAATGTTTTAAATGAAATATTGCATTTTTCTATAAATAATGGCAAAATATGTAAGAGAGAAATAAGATTTTACCTGAATTTCAAACTATCTAAGATACACAACTAATCACTGGAAGAAGTACACATAACATTCACCTATGCTGAATTGATCATAAAATTGCTTAAGGGTAAGTTAACATTATATCAAGTATTTTCACTAGTCCTTAGGTCTTACCACCTTGCAAAATATGATTATATAATATTTGCAACATAGGAACCAAGTCTAATATTATTTTCAAAATATTCATCTAAAGCCTAACTTACTAGTATGTAATAATTCCATGACTGCCTGTCATATTTTTTTACTTTATTTAATTATGACAAAATTTTTGGTAAAAATACCAGATTTTTACTTTTATTCATTTGTTCATAATAATATATATCCTTCAGTGATTATCTGAAAACATGACAGAGACCATGTGGTTTTTAAAATTCATTCAAGTTTCAGAATAGGAGTTTGACACAATTTATATTCTTTCAAGAAGTGTTTATTGCATTAGTTTAATCGTACTTAATACAATCATAATTTTGGTCAATGAACACGTTAAACAATTATCCAAAGTTTTTCTCATAAAGAGTATGGAGTTACATTTCTTATTATAAAGCAGGCCTACATCCTAACTAGCTATTAGGGGAAACAGCAGCATCTTATTACTGTTTCACAGTGTTATGATTGATCTTTCTTCATAAAATACAAACACTAATTCATGGGTAGTTTAGTTATAGTTGGTTATACCATTTTTAAGGAAATGGCACATGTGATCAGCTAATTCCAAATTTAAACTCAAATACAAAGCTTCATGCTTTTTATTATTCAAGGAGTCTAAAATTAATCACTAAAACGATGTTTTTACTCACTTCTGTAAAAGGATGAAACTATAAACTACTTGTTGGTTCATGTTTCTTTAAAGCACAACAGTTATTGTACATTATCATGATGAAGATGTCACTATCTCTCATTTAATTGAAATTATTTTCTTAATAGAAAATAAAGCTGCTCTTTGCAAAATCATATTTAATACATTACATAACAAAATGAATTTTAATTGTTCTCTGGTTATTTCCAAAATATAATGATCATGAATGAACGTATAACACTGATCAAGAACATTAAGTTCTATTTTTAATTTTAGTCTTTATTTCTAATATACATTTTATTTTAATTATAAATTTGAGAAAAAAAAAAATTATTTTGTTTGATTTAGAGCAAAGCCATATCTGCTGTGTCCACCACAGGGAACTGAACCCAAGATTTTAGAATTGTATGTCCATAAACCTACTGCTTCCCCACCAGGGTATAACAATAATAATACAAATACATAAGAAAGAAGCCAACTATGTTTTTATTGAATTCATTAGTATATGATGGGAAATATCTCAATATTTCTATTTTCAAAAGGAGGATTTTGAAGTGTTTCATATCCACAATAAGAGAAAACAGTGCAAATGCCACAAATAGCTATTTTTCTTGTTCATTTAGGTACTGTCCTACTGAAATCAAATACCAAAAGTTTAGATGAAATTGTCATCTTAAGAGGTTCCACTTAAAAACAAGAAAACTGTCTTCACCAAAAACAAATCACTGAATTCATACTTTAAATGACTGACAATTTAGAAAAATATTTTCATGTTTAGTTCACTCTTTATGATCAATGTTTTCCAATAATTGTGCATAAAAAAACGTTTTACTTCATTTCCAAGGTAGGCTTAACACTTTGTCTGACTTTAACATTAGCATATTATCAATAACTTTTGATCAAAGCAAGCAGTTACCTAAAAATTAGCCAGTAATGCATACAATAAACAGTTCTTACTACTAACTGGCAAGTCATAAAACAAAAACATATAATGAGTAGAATACATTGATTTATCAGATGGATTGCCCTCAACATTAACAATATGTTTGGCCATAATCCCAATATTCCATCATGTTCAGCCAACTTAAAAAACTTGGCTTAACTCTAAATCAACATGCTAAGCTAAATAATGCAAAAAAGTCATCATCATAATATATATGACATTTTTACTGTAGTTTATTTCAATAATCACAAGAAACTGTGAGACTTAACAATATTGTTATTATTTACGAATACAAACTTACCGTTTTTTCTCACAGTATAACACACATGATGAAGCGTTGTTGTCGTTCTCTGGCAACGACCACGCAACGGTTTCCGTTGTCAGTAAAGGGTTAATGTCACCATGGAAACATCCTAGAAGCCATATCAGACCTAGAGCAGACAAGAAGAAAGTGTCAACTTAATTCAGATTGTTGGAAGTAAAAAAATATAGAATTACGATTTAAAACAGGTTTGTCGGACGACGTTATTAGACTAGTACTATTTAAACAGTGTAATAAGTTTATTTTCATATAAAAAAATTACATACTCAAATACTTCTGCGTGTTTTATTGTTTAAAGTAATTTCTTTAACATTCAGAATAATATTTCAAGTTTCTTATAATTATTTCGTCAAAAGCGCAGAGCAGCTGCCATCTGTCAGTGAAGGCAGATGTTTGAAATTATGTAGAACACACGACTTGTCCAGTAACAATAAATATTTTTTGTTGTTCTTTGTTAATATCCCCAGTACAACTACTAGAAATGTAATACTCTGCGATATCCAGGCAGATGTTTGAAATTATGTAGAACACACGACTTGTCCAGTAACAATAAATATTTTTTGTTGTTCTTTGTTAATATCCCCAGTACAACTACTAGAAATGTAATACTCTGCGATATCCCAATTCTGTATTACCACTGGCCTAAAGAGTAGATCACAGTTTTCCTACAAGAAAAAAAATGGTGATATGACTATTCAGACTCTGGAAACGTTGTTGCACTCTGATGTTTATAATATTGCATCAATTAACATAAAGATGAGTAGAAACTTTTGTGCAATAACAATTTATAATGATGAGCTTAGGTAATAACAACATATGGTTATGTGGCACACCACAGGTAGAACATCTTCAAGACAAAGGTTATGTGACACACCACGGGTAGAACACCTTCAAGACAAAGGTTGTGTGGCACACCACAGGTAGAACACCTTCAAGACAAAGGTTATGTGGCACACCACGGGTAGAACACCTTCAAGACAAAGGTTATGTGGCACACCACGGGTAGAACACCTTCAAGACAAAGGTTATGTGGCACACCACGGGTAGAACACCTTCAAGACAAAGGTTATGTGGCACACCACGGGTAGAACACCTTCAAGACAAAGGTTATGTGGCATACCACGGGTAGAATACCTTCAAGACAAAGGTTATGTGGCACACCACGGGTAGAACATCTTCAAGACAAAAGTTGTGTCACACACCACAGGTAGAACGCCTTCAAGTGAACAAAAGATAAGAACTAATAGCAACGTAAGTCATACACACACACACACCAGTGGAACAAATAAAATAATTAATATTTGGTAAAACTATATGGAAATCACGCCAAAGACGCATGTGTCTTTTGAGAAACATTTACAAAAAAAGAAAGATAATTACTACTTTTGAAACACGAACAGTGATCTAACTGGGGCTTAGATAAAAGTAAAGAAAGTCTCTTGAACCCCATCAACGCAATGATTTACTAATCGCTTTGAGAAGTTCGGATAACTTATCTTAACTAAACAAATCAAGTTTGAGGTGGGTGGTTAGATATCTCCAATAATCACCTTTTATAAAACGTTTTATAACGTCACTAGGCTGTGAAAATAATAAACACGACGCCAAGTGGCGTCCGGAAAATCAATCACAACAGGAAACAAGCGTACTTTTTTCCTTTTATCTCTTTTTCTGGGGCACAAGTTGTTAATACATGTTTATTCGTACGACAGTTGACATTCAAAACCCATTGATTTTATACGTATTCAAATTTTTGTAAGGTAACCCATACTGCATTCATGCCCTAAAAATTACTGACACGTTAAACTAGCACAATTTGTTGCGAATCATAACGATATGAGGAGGGAATGATGATAAATTATTATTCGTTATACATAAATTACTTCCCTATGCACGTACATGTATTACTCAAGGCAAGCTGAATGTCGAATAAATATGTTTAACTGAAGATCAACACGCTCAAAAAATTTCATCAAGGATTGTCGTGATTAATTTAAGAAGTCCAGCCATCATCAGTGAATGTTTTGTCGTTTTAGCACAAAGCCACACACGATGGGCTGTCCACCACGGATAATCGAACACCACATCTTAGCGTTGTAAGTTCATACCTAATCTTCCCGCTGACCCACAGAACATCTTGTTATAATGACCAAAAAAATGTGTCACATGCAAAATAAATTTTATCGAGAATGATAAAATCCAAAAAATATAAGTTATATCTTATACCACTTCTAATTTATACACTTCGAACTGAGTAATCTCAAATGAGACAAGACGTTTCATCGTAAGAATATAATTAAAAAACCTAATATCCTAAATCACGTGGAGTAAAAGTATTAACATGCCCCACCTCCCTCAAAATGAAGTACAGTAAGGTTAATTATATTCTACAAAAACGATTTTCTAGGTTCCTTGTTGCTCTTTGTTGGTTGGTTTGAATTTCACGCAAAGCTACACGAGGGCTATCTGCGCTAGCCGTCCCTAATTTACCAGTGAAAGACTATAGGGAAGGCAACTAGTCATCTACAACTCTTGGGCTACTCTTTTATCAACGAATAGTGGGATTGACCGTAACATTATAACGAACCCGCGACCCTCAGATTGCGAGTCAAGCGCCCTAACCACCTGGCCATACCTAGCCTGTTGCTCTAAGAACTACTTCCTCTGTCGTAAATTGTTAATCGGATGCCCATGATTGCATAGTTTATTCCTCACATCGCAATATTGTAACAAACTTCTGCGAGAAATAGTGAGGTCAAACTCAGACCACACATCTTGACTAAAAACCTCAACTGTACGTAGGAGTCAGCTTCTATAATCATAATTATGAAGACCAAACAACGCATGTCCATTGGACCTGCATCAGGAGTTTGACATATTATTTTAATTTCTTCAAGCATCCTTCTGAAAAATTGATTCTGAAATATCATTGGAGACTTATGAGTATCTGGCAAATTCAAATACTCGTTTATCTTGTTAAAAGTATTAGGAGATATGACCAGATTCACTGCAATGATGTGTTGGATCGGAGGGTTCTCTTTCGTAAACATGGGCTTTACTTTGCGTATAAAGAGGTTACTCAGGAATGATTTGGATGCGTTTTCGAACAATGTTGCTTTCATAAATGTTCTGAAGTCCGATTTTTTTACGCTTCTTTGAATTGTTGGGTTTTTTGTTTGCTTTTGTCTAACAATCTTGTTAAATGAATATTTCTCTTCAGAAAGACCTAAGACATATTCCTCCAGTTATAGGTCTTTTGTTTGTATTACATATTCACACAAAGCTAAAAAAAACCCGCCGTTCTTTCAACTTTCGAACTAATAGGCAAGAAAGATGGCAGACAGTCAACAGCACCCATCGCCAAATATTGCCTAATCTAATTGAATAAAGGAATTTGATAGTCATTCTTACAACGCGCTCACGTCTCCAAAAATGCAAACTTGCGGCATTCATGGACTTCCAGGTTCACAGTCCAGCACACTAACCATCAGACCAAGTCGTAAGTCTACCTGTAACGTAGAGTCGAATGGTTAGAAATCTGCTATGAACTGAATGACAAACATGCCGTTGTGGGCCATATGCCATTATATTAGCGTACGCAATCATTATAAAATGAGATTAACCCTATGTTTATAGTGAAATTTCAGAAGTGCTGCAAACTTTCAGTTACGAATAACAGTAGTTTTTAGCCTCAATCACATCTAAAGTTTTTCTAGAATTTCACATAGATACAGGTTAGCATTACGATATTAGGAAACTTACGTTAAAGTTGAAAACCAACTCTTCAAGTTAAAGGTCAAAACCAACTCTTCAAGTTAAAGGTCAAAACCAACTCT
>NW_013666375.1:269273-286546 GCF_000517525.1 Limulus polyphemus | reverse complement strand
AAGAAGTGACAGTAAGAAACACCAACTTTGATTAGTTGGTTATTTTCTCTTCAAGTTAAAGGTCAAAACCAACTCTTCACGCGGTGTTAACAAAATATTAACAATTATGTGTAATCTAACTAGAACATTAGTCACTAACGTATTTTTAAATCTAAAAAATAATAATAACTTATAAGGTTTGATCTAATGATTTAGAGTTTAACGACAGGTGGAGAAAATGTCCAAGCTGCCATTAATACTCAAACAGGAGTGATTGGTAGCTTCCTCGATAGATGGCACCACGAAAAACTTAAAATATTGTTATACATGTTAAAATAGCTCAGAAATTACATTGACTTTCAACGTTATTTTTTCAGGATCCTTTAAACAATACACATTTATGGGCTTCTAGTTTTCTGTTTGATAATAATATAACGTTTCATGCTCCATCAGGACTAACTTATCATGGAGTTTCAATAACAATAAAAGAGTTCACATGGGGAAAACAGCTGCAATACCCCCCCCCCCTTAACAGAGGATTTTCTGTATCATTGCCCATCCTTACAATAAATGTAAAATACTAACAAATGACATTAAATAAGTTGGAAATGATATATAGAATTAAGAAGTAACGGAGAATGTGTTACAAACTAACAGGTAAAGACTCCTGACTAATCTAGATAATAATAGTACAAACAAAGTCACATTATTGTACCTAAAGCGAACTTCAAAATGTCATCCAAGATGTTTTAAGGCTAAAACCATAAATCATGTAGGACATCCTTAAAAAAAACAACTGTTAACGTAGCTGGCGTGAATAAACTAGATAACTCTGAGCTCAACGTCTATATCACCACGTGGTTTCCATTATGAGCAGGACAGTGATATTAAATGCATAAAGTTTAATCAAAAACACGTGTGCTTTGTGTTTGCTGTAGTCAACAAGTATTACAGCTGCAATTTTAATCCTAGACCGCAAAGTATGTTCAGAATCTCGAGGAAAGTAATGGAAGATAAGAGATAAATCGGTAATCCCTTCTATTTCAAGCCGTTCTAAAACTTATCATCAGAGGGGTCTTTATTATAGGTCAGTTTTAGCTGCAAAGAACAGGTTATCAGGTTACTAGTCATACATTCAGTGTTCAACCTGATTTGCATTGACTTCATGATAATATAGCGAAAAATATGCTGTATATTAATTTCCATTTGAATTAGATAAATGGGGTTGGCGGCAAATGGACACGAAAATTTACTTTAAAAGTTCACTTTTAAATCTGGCATTAATATAAGCTTTGCTAAAGAATTTATTTGGATACTTAAAGTGAAAGACTACAACATTATGTCATTTCAGTACCTGTGTATTACTGCTAGCTAAATGTTTATTAATTAATAAGACATTCATCATTGAAACACAGAACAATCGCTTGTTACTTGTGTTTAAAAATAAATTTCGGGAGTCGTATTCTGTATTTTAACTTCAGTATAAAACGTACTAATTATATATAGATCTATATTATACGATGTCAATGAAACTGACTCGATTTTACCCGGTATTACTGAGTGATTCGATCGGAACATACGGTAGCGACCCCTAGCGAACTATGTAGAAATGATCTTGTTACAAAACTGCGTTAAAACTATTATTAACATGCGTTTCAGTTGATAAATGATTCTTAATTTTCCAGTGACACGTTCAAACACAGAAGCGGAACGAAAATTTACAATATTTCTCTTTTTGTCATGACCTAGGACAGGATAAATTCTTAAAGAATTTCCAATACAATCATTCTCTATCGCATAACATTTTTAAGAGGTTGTTATACCCTGGTAATAAACCATTTCATTTACTTTTAAGAGCTAACTTCAAATGTTCTTTGATAATATTTTTACTACCTTCAATTAAGTATTAAATATCACGAAATTTAATATTTCTTTTAAATAAACATCTCGTCTATTGATGCCTTAACATTTGAAATAAATATCAAAGTTCAGTACATTCTGAATTTCCCTCAAAACATATTCCACGTTGAAAATATTTTTCATCCCACTCTCAACAAGTAATTAAAGTTTTCTTATAGATTTTGTTCAGCTCACTTCCTTATTTGACTCTTTGATCACCAAACATAATTACTTTAAAATTATTCAGTACGTTTATTCCCGACACATTACAACTACATTACTCTAAACAGTCATGTAGATGCTGAATCACGTTGTCTGTTGGCCACCGCAGTTAATAACAGATGTAAGGGAATCACAAACAAAAAATATTATAATCATGTTTTTAAGCCATTTTCCAAAAACGGGCAGTAGGCTGCCTGGAGGGGTCACCTGTTTTAACCACTCGCACCACCATACGGTAGTGTGTTATTTGTCACTTGACACTAAAATGACGTCACATTAGGTACACTTAACGTTGCAATTTGCACTGTCGTGACGTCTGTAAAACGTGCGCATGCTATGGATCACGAGAAGTCTACAACACATCATGACACGTGACCTTCAAATGCAAGAAATAAAATATTTGTTACTATTGAAACAGAACACTTTCGGGGGACCCTGCGGAAGTAAATGTAGTTATATTCATACTACATAAATGAAGTGCCAACAATGAAAATATTAAAACTCCAAGTAACTATGAAAAATGGGGTGCTTAAAGTCAACACTTAATCTTTTCACACACTGCGCATGTCTCGCCAATTTATACTTATAGCTCCGAACACAGTGGGGAATAACCTATTCTCTCCTTTACTAGCGTTAAAAAGCACATGCTCTTAAAAAACACGTCACCTATTCAGGCAAAAGTTTCAATTTTCAGTGTCGAAACGTTTTATTATTATTATTTCTTCTATCATTACCAGTATGATTACTGTTTAATGAATGGAAAAGTACTGATTCCATATATTACACCTGATTTTCTTTGAATAACCTTACATGTTCTTGAAACAAACAAAAAATAGAAGAGGGGAACTAACATTGTACATAATTATCGCCCGTTTCCTCTAGGCTCCCTATTGGACAGCATTGAGAGGCCGTGGAAGACGTCACAGTAGCGGCCCGTTATCTTTAACAAGAAACAAGGAGTGTTCACCACTTCACAAAGCATCGTTCTGTTACACCGTAACTGTACTCCTCACGCGTATTCGGGCTCTGACTTAGCCTCATATTTATACAATGTTCAGCAAGACTGCTCAGCAACTGAATAAAAGTACAGTGTTCATGTAGTGGTATTAAATTTAGTTACTTGACTCGGTTAAATATGACACCAAACGAAGTCATTCTGTTCCGAGAAACCACGATCTAAACTAACCAGCCCTCCCTTATCTGTACATTAACTGTTTATTACTGCATATATTCTACAACATTTAACTTGTCACTCTACATTAATCAGAATCGTGCAATCAAATGTTCACAATCCTTAAAAATGGGGGAAAACTGTAAGATATTTGAAAAAGTATACACGTAATTGAAATTAATTGAAACGCACACATTAAACCAGTATCCTATTAATACGGGAGGTATAATGAACAATATGTTCTTAAGCCCGAAATATTTTTTTTTTTTATCTTGCTAAAAGTTTGAGGAAATATAAACTCGTTGTCTCCCCTCCCCCACACAGTGGCTCAGCGGTAAGCCTAAGGACTTACAATGCCAAAACCGGGTTTCGATACCCATGGTGGGCATAGTCCATTGTGTAGTTTTGTGTTAAACAACAAACGTGTTGTTTTAATTTCCCGGCTCTTCTTACCTATGAAACTGGGCACATTTTATAGACACAAAATGTGAAAAGGTATTTCAATAAACTTCTGTTTACCGAATCGCAAGTCTGTTAAACATTCCCCTCTTTAAAAAAGAACAAGTCTTCTGTAAAAATGTCATTTCAACGTAACGTTTGTGTCTACGTATTTTACGTATAAGTGTGAAACACATTTCACTCCGTGAAATCGTAAGACTGCCAATGCAAGTCGTTGCGTCTCACGTTGTCGTCTTGGACAAATTAGAGAAAAAAATCCAACGAATGTATGACCAATTGGCACTTTAAAAATAAAAATAATATTAACTGAAAAAATCGTAATTAAAGTATCAAGCAATGAATTTTCGTCATACACTGCAGCCTAGGGCGTTTGAAGAAACTACAACAATGGTGTGAAAATTGAAATAAAAACAAAGTTTACTTCATAACTGTACAATATTTGGGAAACGCATCTATCATCTAATTTATTGTATACGAAAGGCTCTTTTGTGACTGAACTGTTTTGTAAAATCAGTTTTCATTAGAACAAGATCCAATTCAACCTAGTTATTATACTTATTTACACCTGTATTAATTTTATAATAACGTCCATGGAAGGGGGATATACAATACTTTTTTCACGGTTCATATGCGACATTATTCCAGGAATAACAAGAAGCCATACTAATGAAAAAAAGTTTGTCAGATTCTACAAGAGGCACTTTTTTTTTTTACAAGAAAGTATTTGGTTTAAGAAAGTTAAAGGCAGACTGAATTATCAAGTTCGTTACATAACCTTTTCATCAGGTATTTTTTGTTTGTCGCAAACCAATGTCAGTAATAGAAAATCAGGTGCAAAAGATCCTCATGCACGTCTGTCTTCTGACTGGGTGTAACAAACGGAAACTTTACGAATTAGTGTCACATGACTACCGACTGTGCAAGTTGTTTCATTAAGCTGTCGTCCTGCATTGAAGAAAACCTTAAAGAAAATAACTAACCAGTCTACCAAAACAACAATAATAATAAAAGTTGAAAGTTTTAAATGAAAACATCCTAACAAATTTAAAGAAACATTTTTGTCTCGCATTTTATCAAACATGTGTAATGCATTTTACGGGGTTCCATCTTACGTTTGAATCGCAGACCAAAAACGGTAATAGATGTTTAATTAGCTACCATGTACTTTGTTAGTTGTCGACAGTATAATATGTGTGTGTGTGTATATCATGTTCTTGAAATAGAACGGCAGCATTCCTACACAACCAAGTTTGACACCAAAAGTATACAAGACTGGAGTACAGTCCATCATGTCCCATCATGCTCTACCTGATGAATGTGCATCTTGACAAGAGTCCTGTGGCATAGTTTCCATTGCAAAAGGCTCTGTCATGAGGCTATCTTGTTAAAATCACACCCCTCCTTACTTTTCATAATCCATCTAGTGTACCAGTAAGATGGTTTCTCAGTGCCCATTTCAACTGTCCAATTGCACAGAAATCCATAGCCATCATGTCTAGCAATTCGATCATATGTCTTTAATCTCCAGCTACTTGAGGTATGCAACAGTTGAACTGATGTGTCATGTCATGAAAGCAAGTTGTGTACACACGACTTATGTTGCTGTTCTAGATGGAAATTATTCTTAATTATTGTGCATACTTTTGCCTGGGGCAAGTGGATGGTTTTTGCCATTGACTTTTGTGTTTGTAGATTCTCACCTGTTACAAGATGCCTCACTTTGCTTGCCATGGCTGGGGTATGACTCATTGCAGGTCTCTTTCTAGATGTTCCTGTTTCCCCAAGTTGATCCGTATTCCTTTGTTTTTCTATGTCATAGAGTACAATGAATATCCTCATCTTAAAAATTCTGAACCTCTGAACTGAATACATCTTTATGATCTGAATGTAGATATAATCTGTGTCAGAAAAGGCTTTTACATACCATTCCCAAAGGTAATCAATTTCCAGTGGTATCGCACTATCTACAAAATGATAAACATTATCGAAATATAGTTCTGATGCATGCCATTCCACTGCAACTATATTGACTGTGGTTGTCATGTACTTGCTGTTTTGCATATTTAAAATAATTTTAATATAATATACTTAACCTTCAAAATACAGACAATAATCACTGAAACACTTAAGACAGTGTAAAAAGTACTTATTGGTCAAACATATGTAATGGAGTATCATACAGTAACATTGAATGCTTTATATTTAGAATTTTTAATACATAATTGTACTAGAAATAACCAGATGGTTAAAAATCATATTTAACTTTCAATAGAAATTTATAAAACAATTCTGCCCATTATATAAATAAACAATTTTGAGATTTCTACATATATTTGCAGATAAAATTTGACTAAACAAATACACAGATTTGAAAGTTGTAAGTGTTTACAAAGCAAGTTTGACCAATATACAATTCTGAACTTTCTACAAATACTTGCAAAGCAAATTCAAGCATACAAATATGCAATTCTGAACTTTGTTTGTGTTTACAAGTTGCCCACATAAACATGTGATTTTAAAATTTCTATGTATATACAAAGGAAGTTTGACCACATAAATTACAATTTTGGACTTTCTACATGCATTTGCAAAACAAGTTTCACCATACAAGTTACAAGTTTGGACTTTCTACATGTGTTTTCAAAAGAAGTTTGACTATACAAATTACAATTTCAGCCTTTCTACATGTGTTTACAAAAGTTTGACCAAATAAATTACAAAGTTGAACTTTCTACATGTGTTTACAAAACAAGTTTGACCATATAAATTACAAAGTTGAACTTTCTACATTTGTTTACAAAACAAGTTTTACAATATAAATTACAAAGTTGAACTTTCTACATTTGTTTACAAAACAAGTTTTACAATATAAATTACAAAGTTGAACTTTCTACATGTGTTTACAAACCAAGTTTGACCATATAAATTACAAAGTTGAACTTTCTACATTTGTTTACAAAACAAGTTTTACAATATAAATTACAAAGTTGAACTTTCTACGTGTGTTTGCAAAACAAGTTTGACCACATAAATAAAAACAGGTCTTCACTTCTATCAAACATTTACCAAGACAGTAGATATTTCACATTCACTAGTTTCCATTGCCTGATTTGACCAAACTTTGTCAAATATATTGAAAAACAAAACCTTTCAAAATATAATTTTTAATACAAAACAAAATATGTTGGTCAAATAATCTAACCAAATTTCAAGAACTTTATACAGGCAATTAAAAAATGCCAATACAGCTTGAGAATGATTTGAAAGATAAGTTAACAATAATAAGGAGCAACATTAAAACTAACAATAATGTGTGTGTTAGTGCTAAATGTTTGATTAAGTTGGCATAAAAGGAAAATAAACATTTTTGGAGGTTTATACTCGATCCTTTAAAATTTACAAACAAGTACAAGTTTAACATACTTTTTTTAATCTAATGATGGTAATAGGAAGCATTACTGAACAACAATCTACAACCATTTACAATGACTACTCAGTAAGTATTTAGTAGCTTTAATCCTTTGAGTGTAACTGAAGTAGTACTCCATTCTGTATAAATTCTGGCTTTAAGTTAGCAATTAAATGTATATGTAACTGAATTCATTCAAAATACACTCACTTTCAAAACATGGAACTTAAAATTCATAACAGACTTATGTTGTTGTTTTTTCTGCAACAAAACAATCACAAAAAAATTCACACATTCCATTAAATTTACTGAATACACAAAGCTTTTTTCTTCACTTAACCAACTTTTACAGAGTAACTTCAAATAAACTGTTAAATAACATCATGTTGTACATATATAGCTGAATATGATTTTCAAGATGTTTAAAGTCTTCAGCCTCAGACATTAAAATTCCTAGATTAGGCATGTCTGTAAAAAGATTTTTTTTCTTTTATTTCATTACTTTGAATACATTTTTGTTCTACCTTTAAGTTGTTTTTTTACATTTTAGTCTTAGTGATATTATAAATATCCTACAGTTTTACAATTTAAGAGGACATTTATATTTTTAAATAACTTATAGTATTTTAAGGTTAGAAAGTGTACAGATAATTTCTATATTAATATACTAAATTACATAAAAAATAACATAAATTAGGGGTGGGACATGATATTTCAGTTCCACTATATATACCAGACAACTATCCATATTATCATATTGGACAACAATTAGGATTATGGTCACATTTGTGCAATTCAGTAATTCAAATTCATTCCAAGATGCTCCAACTGAGATTTTGTGATTGTGCTTGTCAAGGAAGGTGACTGAAGACACAATCGTTCAATACTTTTTAAACCAATTTTCTTTACTACAAGTGTGGTGGGATTGTTACATTATTCTGTTGGAAGAATCCTTGACTATAAATGTGAAAAATGTAATAACTGAAGTGAACATGATTGGCAAAGATGTTTGTGTACTCTCTAGATGTTAGTCATCTTTCTAAAGGAATCAGAGACTGGTCATTTAGAAGTTTTGTAATGTCCTCTGCGTGATATTGTTGGAAATAACCTAATCTGACTGCTGATGAAGGAAGCACTCCATTGGGATATTCTGACATCTGTTGCACTTTGCATTTTACCTCACTCAGTTACCAGAGGTTGGCAACCACAGTTTTCCCTGGTGATAACCATATCCACTTTCAACAGCCATTGATGATAGAATCGGTTGCACTTTGCATTTTACCTCACTCAGTTACCAGAGGTTGGCAACCACAGTTTTCCCTGGTGATAACCATATCCACTTTCAACAGCCATTGATGATAGAATCTGTTGCACTTTGCATTTTACCTAACTGAGTTACCAGAGGTTGGCAACCACAGTTTTCCCTGGTGATAACCATATCCACTTTCAACAGCCATTGATGATAGAATCTGATGACAGATTTTTTGAATAGTGGTTCAAAGAAACATTCTTTAATGACAACACTTCTTGATAGATGGGCACCCACTATTATTCCTTTTTGTAAGACAGAGAAATTCATGTTCTTATGAAGCCTTACAGATTTACCATAACATTATTACCTCTGCCTTCATAGGCTGGGTTAAAGTAATCATCAGTAATGCACTCTCTTTAGACGAAAATTCTTCAGTACACTTATAAGTAATTTGTTGTTCAATTCAGTTGTCTGAAAGAAACTGAATATTGTACATTACACACAAATTAACATACATGTATACATAAAAGATTTTAAGTATTTGTTTAAATGCATACTGCAGGTTTTAAACACTTGCATGTGTGTGACAAATCATAAACAGAAAGTGGCATATCAGTAAACATAAATTCTCTTAAAATAATCTACCCACATGTAGTGTAAAAATAATGTTACAACTGGCTGGTTCTTTGGGGAGATTTTAATACACACAATATTCTCAATATGAAAAGTTACTCCAAATTCATAATAAACCTCAAATATCTATATTTTTAAAGGTTTTTGTATGCTAGTTTGCAAGTAATTCAAGTTTCCAAAGGAAATCTCCTTCATGTCACAAAACACAAATGAAATTACTCACATTAGGAAAAAAAGTTGGTGCAAATACATAGTGGAAAATATTATTGTTTGGGGTTCATAAAATCACCTCATTAAAATATTCACATGAAAACCTTTCAAGTAGATTAATCAATTAATCAATTACATTGATTAGTGTCACATAAAATAATCAGTAATCAAAATTATGATGAAAAATTCTGCCGGTACTTACCAGTACCGAGTACCAGAACTTATTTTCTAAAGTGGTACTAGTACCAGGACTTAATTGAGCTGCTATGTCATTTTTTATGTTTACATGTAGTTTTTTCTTTTTCAAAAACAGGTCCACTTCACCCAGCCGAGTACCTCAACTGATGAGATTGGTTAATATATGGAAATAATCATCTAACCATTATTACCATTTTTTCAATCATCCAAGAATATTGCTGTGTCAAAATTATACCAATATGATTTCTCATTATCATTTTCAATTAATTCAAAGTTGTTCAGCTTAACTAATTTGTGTCTAGACTCATGTCTACCCGAGCAACCAAGGCTGGAGTCATGCACCATACGAAGGCGGCAGAGTGATTGGGAAGTTGATAAGATAAGCGAAACGGACCGTTGCCTTTAGGATCCACACACGTAAATTTTCCTTTGGCTGCACGAGAAGATAAACTTGATGAAATATGAACCTGCTTTCATAAGAACTTGAATCGATGAAGTGCTAAAATAGCCAAGGGAAGAGAGAGAGAGCACGTTTTGCTGTGAATTTCTTGAAACATAATAGTCACATGTAATATATACACTGATATGTGTGTGTGTTATTATCGTGTTCCGAGGGACCTACAAATAATTTTAAGCATTTTCTGCAGATGTTTGTATGACATTGTAAGTGTGCCACTTAAACACAGATGTCTTGTGTATAAGTGTTACTGCCAACTATGGTTAGTTAATAACACATGCTAGATCACTGAAGTACCAAATCTGTACTTCATCAAATTGCTGATAACCCCGTGTATCTTTTTTTTTTTATCTTAAAATGTATTTAGTTTGTTGATTCAGATAGTAAAGTTTCAATGGATCACGTGCTACTGATATTCAGTCTGAGAATTCTAGACATTTTCAGGAAATTGGATTACATTCGACTGAAACATAAAATGTTAAGTGTGTATCACTTTGAATGTGCATTAACGTCTTGTTTTTGAAAGTTTTTTGTTTTAAAACTACCCCCACTAGTTCGAATGGACATTTTTATATTTCTTTAAATTTATAAACTAGTATCTGTCCCCCTGTGGCTCAGCGATAATTCTGAAGATCTATAACGCTTAAAACTGGGTTTCTACACCAGTGATAGACATAGCACAGATTTCTCGTTGTGTAGCTTTGCGCTTAACAACAAACAAAACTGGTATCTAGTTAAATATTTTTGTTTATACCGAGAGATGGCGTCTTATATTTAGTTCATTACAAAGCTGTCAGAAAGCATTATGAAGTTCAGTATCTTAGCTCAAGTTTGCGAATTAAATTATTTATTGATGAGCATTAAAACACAAAGTAGACGTCATAAAAGTCAAAACTTTTCAAGTTGTTCTCAATAATATGGCCCGGCAAGGCCAGGTGGTTAGGGTGCTCGACTCGCAATCATGATTAAAGACATGAGTGACGTAATCAAATAGAAAATGATGTTTGATGTTATGTTCACCAGAAATATTTGATGCAGTCGGTCTTATGATGCGACTTCTGTAAATGTATCAGAAAATTACCTTTTTTGAGTGCGTGATAATTCAGAATGGTGAAAACTAAAACACATACAGTGTCACTTTGGATGCGTGATAATTCAAGCATATATTCAGAATGGTGAAAACTAAAACACAAACAGTGTCACTTTGGATGCGTGATAATTCAAGCATATATTCAGAATGGTGAAAACTAAAACACATACAGTGTCACTTTGGATGCGTGATAATTCAAGCATATATTCAGAATGGTGAAAACTAAAACACAAACAGTGCCACAAGCTGTATAATCAATCTCACCTAATTCTAAAAGATTTGCCACAGTGAGGAGAATTGTTTAAAGCAGAGGAAGTTTGCTGCAGCTTAAGCTCCCTAAGATGTGCCATAGTCTTCCACCTATGGGCATCCCACACAACAAAAAGTGTTTACTGTTAAAACCGGTTCATTTCCATATAATACAGTATATGTGCTTTTCCAATTATTTTGTCTAACCCCCATAAGCCCTCTCTGCGGGAAGAGGTTAAAGCTGAACATGTTTAAAGCAGAGCTCTGCAGGAGAATGCTTTTAGATATGAATTTTTTTTATTATTGTTTGTTTGTTTGTTTGTAATTAAGCACAAAGCTATACAATGGACTATCTGTGTTCTGCTCACCAAGGGTATCGAAACCCAGATTCTAGCGTTGTAAGTCCGCGGACATACCGCTGTGCCACCGGGGGGCATTTATTGTTGTTATTGTTATTGGAAAGTTCATTATTTTGCTTCTTAAATAAAGGTATAAAACGTTGTCTTACCATATAACTCATTTATAACAAAAACTAGATCGAAAAGTTATTGTTTAGCCTCATTACGTTCGACTATCTGTGTTCTGCTCACCAAGGGTATCGAAACCCAGATTCTAGCGTTGTAAGTCCGCGGACATACCGCATTTATTGTTGTTATTGTTATTGGAAAGTTCATTATTTTGCTTCTTAAATAAAGGTATAAAACGTTGTCTTACAATATAACTCATTTATAACAAAAACTAGATCGAAAAGTTATTGTTTAGCCTCATTACGTTCGATGTGTCTTTAAGTTTTTAATAAACAACTGGTATTTTTTGTTCAAAGAAGATTAGTTCCGTATAACGTTTATAAAAAAGCTTCACGTTATACAGGTTGAATACGTTATATTGAAATGATTTCAGAGCCTCAACAGATCTTTACAGTCCGGTCATGGTCTATGTGAGAACCGTGCATTTGACAATAGCCCTGCAGCGTAATTCCATCGCTAACGTGTCGTCGTAATGCTATAATGTCCAAAGCACATCACTCCTCCTTGCATATTTTCCATAATTGATCTAATGAGAGAGGACAACGGTTTTTCCATCGCCTGTTTCAACAGTCCAATCACACATACATCACAGGTGCTACGTTCGTCGACTTGACCATTATGTCTTCGTATGGAATAGCAGGAATATCCATTTCATTCTCTTAAGTGCTTCACGTATAAGACGGTTGAGGTTGAACGATTATGTTGCAGAAGCAACTTGTGCACACATGACTTGCGTCACTTTTCCAAACGAAGTTCCTTTTTGATTATGCTGTGCACTGTTGCCAGGGTCACGTAGAAGGTTTTCACCACTGTGTTCGTTGATTCTTATCTATTACAAAAACACCGCACTTTTCTAGCCAAGACTGGAGTAGGACTTTTTTATAGAAGTATTTCTGGATGATCCTGGTGCTCCAAGTTGATCCATATACTTCAAACTTACAGAAGGTTAAAGTATTTGTAAAAAATAAATAAAAACAGTTGTATGAACGTATCTTTTAAGATAGCATACACATTAACTTTTTTAACATTTAGGTAAAGCAGAAGATGATCTGCAAGAACTCGCTGAATCACTTCAGTTGCCGACAGATGTCCTCACGATCAAAGAGACTGAAGACAGCGAATATTCTTGCCAGACTGTGTTTACCAAAGAATGCCTTGTCAAAGGAACAGCCTTCGGGCCATACAAAGGAAGAGTCATCAAGCGGTCCAATTCGTTTTCCAAGAAACCTTATCCTGAGGTTTGAACTTTAGAGTGGCTTGTGTGTTTCTAACTATACAAAAACATTAGTGTTGCTATTAAAAAACGATAGAGACTTCCATATATCAAGGTAACTTTATATGTAGGAAAGTATGCTTTCTAACCATATCTAAAGTGTGCAACGCTTGAAATTAATAATAATTTTTAATATTTTTTCTTTAAACAACATAAACGATGGGCAAGGATTGATTACGAACATTGAAACAAGATTTGTTCGTTTGGTCTATAATATAATTCAATCGTTTGTTTGTTGTTAATTCGAAAGCTGCACAATGGAATATCTGCACTGTGCCCACGCATGGATCGAGCCTCAATTTGTAGCATTATAAGCCTTCAGGCTTACCACTAAGCCAGCGGAGGGGTATTAATTCAAAACGTCCTTTCAACAAGTTATTACGGTTTCTCTAATTTATTAATTTTTAAGCAAAATACTATCGTAAACATTACGTCTTTCAGAAATGTGAAGTTCAGTTCCATTTCGGAAGTTCGTTATGCTGATTTAAGCCTTCTTTAACGTTGGTTCGTTCACGTACTTCTATTGTTTAACTAACTACCTGATAGCGTACTGACAGACAATTCTGTGTGTTCAAATTACAAGTATAGCGTGTTGTTTTGTAAACGAAAGGTGAAAGGGTACAAATCTGGAGAAATTACAATTAAATAAAAACATACAGCGTTTAACAACATAAAATAATTAATGTATTTTCCATAATAAGACATGGTCAATTTTAGGCATCGTTTGTGCCAAGTATTGAGCTATGAAATTAGCCAACTTTGAATGATAAATTTAAAATTTTCCAGAACATGTATAATTGAACAAGTCGTAGATAAGTAGGATCGTTGCTTTAAAAATATTCAAAATAGTATAAACCATGCGTTTTCTTTGTTGTTGTTTTCTGTGATAAGTTAGATTTTATAATAACTCCATTTAACAGGATGAAAAACCTGGTGAAGAACAGATCTACCTCCAGCTAAATGGAGAGAGCGGACATTGGATAAAGATCTTAAAAACAGCACTAAACGCAGAAGAAGCTAATATTATAGTTTCTGTCGAAGGTAGGTGATTTATAATATAATAGTCTAGGTTTTGACAGAGACACTTTTAGTGTATTAATAAATATAACCCTAAAAATTCGAAACTTTTATATTTAACCTTTCGTCATTCTAAAGCATTTGTAAAAGAAAAGAACTGAAGCAGCTCAAATGTGTCTTGTTTTGATTTGGAATGATATTCTATCATAAACGGAATACTTCCCAAGTGTGTATAGGCTGAAAAACCCACAACTAATATATTTTAAATAAACGACTTTTTAAAGTAACGTAAGACACGAAAAAATGACAATAAAACGGTATATTATACCAGCATCAAATGTATGGATACAACCTACAGCATATAAAGTATATTAGACGAATATCGTACTTAGACATCTCAAGGTAAATCACCAATAATTTCCTGCAAGATCTAGCACGCTTCAAATGTTTCGCTAATCTAAAGATTATATCGAAGCAAGTATAAGTTTTATTCGATACTAAAAGCGCTTGGGAAAAATATGAATTACTAATTACTTGATGGTTATTATTTAAAGTGCACATACTTCACTCCAATCAAATAACTTTTACTAAGATGTGATATTCGCCTTTTTTAAACATGCCCTTCTACACCACAAAGTAATAAAAGTTTGGTGCTATGGCGAGGATTTGTTCTAGTAAATGCAAAGTTTTTCTTGGTTCATCTCTTCTGCCTTGTGTTAGTGTCTCTTTTGTGACCCAACCATGAACCTGTTGGGTATAATGAAGGACTTTTATAGAAATTCACTTTAGGTCGTGAGATGTTCTCCTACATTGTTGTAAGGACTCCAGAAATATACGATCTAGCCATTGGTTGGTGGTAACTTCACACCACCCTTAGTGAAACATATTGTTCTCTGCTTCACAGAGAAAGAGAGAGTGGGCAACAACTTAGGATATACGTTGGGATGACTACCACTCTTGATGACGTCTGGAATAATTGTTGGTCTCATCGTGACCCTAAGTGATTGCCAGAAACCGAGGATGTCCAAGCCAACTAAACCTCTCACTGGTTATGATATTGGGCTATTGAGGACTGTCAGGCCAACTACCACTATTGGTAAACCCATGAGTAGACCAGTGAGGGCTACTAATTTAAATGCCACTCTCAGCAAGACCGAGAATGAAAAACAACAAACAATGTTTTCTTCAAGTTAGAAGTAATAAACTTGGCTGTGTATATGGCCATCTCATTCAGATCACTGTAAGATCAACCTTCTCAATAGAGCAACTGCTATAATTGAATGTTGAGTGGCCACCTATGCCAAATATTCAAACTTACAATTACAGTACAGTGGAGACCATGAGTATGGCCCATTTTGACCCGACTTCGAAGTGTGTCCTCCTCAAATTCAAATTCAGAATGAGCCTGAGACTAAATATACAAAACTGAAGCTGTGAATTAAGTTTAAGTTTTAATATTAGTGGTGACTGGTTAGCTTACACAGCTGTGCTATCCATCAGCCAATTATGAGGTGATTTGCATCCTATGCTTTCCTAACCTTGAGTATGTAAGAACAGTGGTCCAGATTTATTACTCTGACTATGGTTCAAGACTGTCTTCTAACCATGGTTATTAATGTACATGCTATTCTTTGTACTCGCCATATATAATGTTCAGATTGTTTTTAAGAACACCTGTTTAACCTTCTGTAAGACTGAGAAGGTATTGTTGACTGTCTGTCATTTTCTATCATTGGCTGTGCTTATTATGGTTATTGTTTACAAGACCTCTGCGCTGCATGTAGTGCCTATAGATGACAGGACTGAAACATAGTTCTCATGGCATATCGGGTATATGGTCAATAAATTTAAGAAGTTTGCATTTCTTGTTGTATATTTTTTTAGCAAGACATCTTATGAATGAAAATTAGTTTCATCTTTTTTTCGTTCACTGGCAAACAATCACTGTGCTCTTTAGACTTTTTCTCTGTTTTGGGTTTGCATGTGGCATGTTACACATGGTTTCCATGTTTAGTAGGACATGTAGGTATGAAAAATGAAATTTACTTTTGAATACTGTTCTTCTGACACTATCTCTATCTGAAGCTCGAAGTGTATAGCTTTAATATTATATCGTAAGATATGTATAACACTAGCATTAATGCTATCTTATCTTACAATAATATAATTTGAAAACTACCCTGGAAGGTCAATGGTAAGTTTACGGATTTACAACACAAAAATTCGGGGTTCGACTCCAAGAAGTGGGCAATGTAGGTTTGCTTTAAGACAAAGCACTGATAATTTTGAAATATGATGCCTGTCCTTCAGGGTTGCACTTAGATGAGCCAATATTTTCTTATGGTCAGCTCTATATAGCTCTGTCCTGAGTAGGGTCATTCGGCTGGTTAAACCTAAAGGTGCAAATACAGGAAATGTTCTTTACAAGGAAGTTTTGTATACACAATTTTTCCAATATGAATTCTACAGTCCTTAGTTTTAGACAGTGGTTTGAAATACCACAACTATATAAATTTTGCCCAATTTCTTTCGACATGTTCTAATACCACACACACATAATAATATAATATTGGAAAACCGGAAGTCTGTCCAACTGTTGCGTATAAATATATAGAAGAATAGAAAATAAGAAAACATGCAAAAAACAGTTATATGTATAGCTATAAACCCTACTAAGAGTGATTCTTATGGACGCGTTGTAATTTCTACGTTTATATGTTGTTTAAGTTTAACAAAACATTTTTCTACTGCACAGTTTTGAAATTATAATTTTCATGTAATGCTGTAGCATCAAAATGACTTTCAGAAGCCAATTTTCAGTGTTGTTTATGTAGTTTTATGCTAATAAAAATATGTTAAATTTTTTATGTTTTATAGAAAATGCATGTGCATGAAGCATGTTTGGACACGTTTTGTTTTTAGGTTTGGTGTGTACTTTTCTAAAATTTTGTTTGCAAATTCATTGTTTTGTTTGATTCTCAGAATTCTCTTAACAAGTGCATAAAGATGATGACTAATTGAAAATATTGAAGGAGTGGTGTTATACATAAACAGGGATGACTAACTGAAAATTTTGAAGGAGTGGTGTTATACATAAACAGGGATGACTAATTGAAAATTTTGAAGGAGTGGTGTTATACATAAACAGGGATGACTAATTGAAAATTTTGAAGGAGTGGTGTTATACATAAACAGGAATGACTAATTGAAAATTTGAATGGGGTGATG
>NW_013666375.1:259217-268340 GCF_000517525.1 Limulus polyphemus | reverse complement strand
TTCAATTAATTCAAAGTTGTTCAGCTTAACTAATTTGTGTCTAGACTCATGAAAACTGTCACTTTTTCCAACTTTTTACATCTTATGTGAGAATAATTGATTAACTGAATGTAACCAATTAATAAGCCCAACAATTAATTGGTTATCAAATTCCACTAACTACCCAACTCTATCCCCTTTCTCTACTAAATACTCGACATGTTACATAGTACTTTACTTAAAACATCCATTTCCAAAGTTAGAAGTAAGTAAAACATGTAATCTTTAAGTAAAAAAGTTTATTCTTATTAAATAGCCTCTTTGGTACATTCCATTTAATATCTCTAATATTATATTGTAAATCCTCAACCGCTCCAAATCTATTTTAAAACTCATAAGAATACACACAACAAACAACCAAGGTAACTTATTAACAGATTATAAACATATTTAATAAATTACATAATTTTTATGTTATAATCAATTTTTATAGTAAATCTTCTTCTAGGTTAGTTCAAATTTCAACTGAATATTTTAACTTTTTTTAAAAAAAGAGCTTGGTAAACTGACAGCTTCAAACTTTGAACTAATACAGCTACATGCAGTGCAAACTGATAAAGCAACCTAACAACTTGATATTTGTTTCTATTCATAATCAAATTATACAGGCATCATCACACAGTATGATAAATTTTAAAATAAATTTTAGACCAACACATTATACCGTATTTTGACACTAATAAAAAAAGTTTTAACTACAGTATTTCAAACAAACTGGGATGTAACAACTTTCAATTTCCATGTAAAGGACCACACAAGATGTCAGAAACACAGATGAAACAAGCATACACTGTTACTCACGTACGTGTATACAACCTTCAGAGAAACTCATAACACTAAAGCTTATAAACCCAATGCCGTTTTTTAGCCAAGTACTTAATTCAATGACCTTAAAAAGTGCAAATAATTAATAAAGACGATGAACTATTAAATTTTTCAAAGAACAATAAGAGCACAAGTCTGTTAAACTATAATTTATAGTTTTTGCAATTTGTTTTAAACATTAATCCTTACAGTGAAATACTGAAGTGAAGCCTTAGTATCATTTTTTGTTAACAACATAAAACTCTAAATTGAATTTTTTTTAGCTTTAGAAATCTTTGTCTGAAAAGCATAAATTAAAAGTTGGAGACTCAAACATCTTGTGCCACTTGTTTAAAAAATGACAAAAATGGAATCATTAACCCGAGTATAACAAAATTTTAAAAATAGTATAATCTTTTAGATTTACTGCAATAAAGCAATCATTAGCAAAATTAAACCTGAAATGTCACCATTCATTTAAATACTTCATTAACTCCTTAAACCCAAGCAGACGTTGTCAGTGTCTGGCAAAAACTCCCAATTTACCCATCGAACAGTAACAGTGTCTAATAACATTTATGTCTCTTTGGCTGAAAACTGATCCAAACCATGTTATTATTCACCTCTTATAAATATACTGGAACTTTTATAAGGTATGGCAATAATTATTAGCAAGTCATGAAAATAATTCCAGCAGAACATGCAAAAAATTATGGGTTTAAGGAGTTAATGACACTACATAGTACGTATGTATATGGAAAACTTCTGCACATACATGTAATGTACACCAAATTTCATGTTTCTACATGTTGATTTTTGTAATCAACAATTTTAGATACTCACAGAATGTAAATGACTATTATCTTAAAAATGTTCATAATATTTACTGAAATAGAAGAATAATTTTATTCATGCAAAATTTTGAACAGTTTTTTTTATTAAATGAGTATACTTCTGCATGCATATTTTGAACAGTGATGCTTTTTGATGGTTAAAATCATTTTAGTCAGTTCTCTCATTCAAGTGTAATATATAAACATAAATGTATGGCTTACAGTTAAAAAAATTCTCCAGTTTTAAATACAATTTAGATTTTTTGTTTGATGCTAATCGTCAAAATACCACTGCAATTTTTTTCATTGTTCTCACTGCCATTTCAGTAATACATTGTACATATATGACATACAGGATTATTATCAAGACGTTTCAGTGAATCATATCTCTCATACGACATGGTATACAAAATAAAATTGCATAGGAGTGTTAAAGGTATCCTGCAAGTGCCATAGTTGTCATATATTGCCAACAGGCACTCCACTATGAGCTGTGTTTGTTTATTTGAAGTTAAGCACAAAGCTACATGATGAGCTATCTGTGCTCTGCCCACTTTGGGTATCGAAATCCAGTTGCTAGAAACTGTTCAAAATGTGCTCCTCCAGTGTCCAAAATGCATTGCATTCATGTAACAATGGCCATTTCTGGACAACTGTATCTTTGAGGTCTGGAACTATGCAAAGCTTTTCATGGTACATGCATAACTTCAGGTACCCCCCACAACCAGAAATTGTGTTATATCCAGTGAATATAATGGCCATTCACAACACGTGTTTCACCTGTTTAGCAATATGCAGAGGTGTGCTATTTTGCATGAAAACTTAGTGTCTTATCATATTTAATTTCTTTAGCACACGGATTGTGAGCATTTCGTGGTACTGTGCACCACTGATTGTACAGATTTATAATCCATTTACTTATGTTTCTTGAAAAAGTACAGTTCAGAAACAAAGTGACTTGTGAAATCACACCATACTGCCATCATAGCATCATGAAGATGTCTAAGAAATTGATTAGTTTTTGACCAGATAATACAGTTACACATTCTG
Organism: Limulus polyphemus; assembly: GCF_000517525.1. Lineage (NCBI taxonomy): Eukaryota > Metazoa > Arthropoda > Merostomata > Xiphosura > Limulidae > Limulus > Limulus polyphemus. The sequence goes on along the minus strand of NW_013666375.1, from coordinate 265,614 downwards.
ACACTTCCAGTAAGGGTGAAGTGTGCTTCATAAGTCCATAAGATATTGGCAGGCCATTGGTCATCGACTTCCAGTCTTGCTAAGAGCTGCAACACAAAATAATCACCTAAGGCTAAATCCATTTCCTTCCGTGCTTGAACATGAATGAACTTGTAAGGAAACATTTGTAAAAATGACTGAAGAGCCTTATAAACAGTTAACAGCTGCCTTAGTATTGCATTCTTTGGTATAATAAGATTTCACAAGCTCACCTCTTTGCCCACTTACCAGTTTCATATTGTTTGAATAAGTTGCATTGCAATTGACCTTTTATCCCATGGGAAATATACTAAAAAACTATAGAGGACTCCTAGTGGCAACATGTGATAACTGTGGCATTTGCATTTAACAATTCCTCTCTACTATTCCACCCTCTTATGCCATACCATTTATGAGATATGATATGTTGAACTGTGAAATTTTCTTTATAATCATCTTGTAAATACATAAACATCTCAACAAAGTCATGAGTGCACTGTATATTTTGTCACAGTGAATTTAGTCTCAATGTCTTCAGTAGATAATACAGTAAGTAGTGAAGCTTAAAATGTAAAAATAATAATAAATCAATTTGTACTAATTTAATTTTCAATTCAATTTAAATATAGTACTTCACATCCATATCTTATGAGCAGCAAGAAAAAAGTAGAAAATGTAAACCCTCCCTTTGCTTCTGATAAAATCATAATTCCCCTTTTAAACCACTGTAAAATACTAGTCTCCACCACTACTATTAGCAACTCATTCAACTCCATCCCCATTAGAAAAATAAAACTCTTTTCCAAATCTTAAACTCGTGTTCTCTCACCCCATATCTTCAGAATATAGCCAAAAGAAATCAAGACCCTTTGTCCTATCAAAGCACCAGACTGTCTTGTAAACCTTCATATGATCACTTTTAACCTTTCTTTTCTCAAAAGAAAAGTTAAGAGATCTTGACCAGTTCCTGTAAGATAACCCTTCTACCCCTGGAATCATCTTAGCAGCCCTTCTCCGAACCCTTCCAATAAGTCAATATCCTTTTTTTGCATGAGGAAATTAAAACTGAACACAATATTCCAAGTGAATTTTAAATAGTAACTTGCATAGAAAGATGATTACTACTTTTGAGTTGTCAACATTATGTTGATAAATACACATTAAAATTGCATTACCTTTGCTACTAGCAACAGAGCATTCCTGGAAGGCTTGAGTGACTTATCTTCTACTATGCCAAAATTATTTTCTTCTTTCAAGCTGTTGTTTTGGTTTTGATATATGTTTAACGTGTGATCGAAATTAGGATAATCCACTTACATTATCCTGCACTTACTATAAGTAAATGTCACTTACCAAATATTTGTTCAACTTAACAAGTGACTCAAGGCATTACATAATACCTTAACATCCTCAATATAGCTAGAAATACCAAAGCAATTCATAGAATTAGCAAACTTTACTAATTATACACCTCAATATCATTAATGGACATAAGAAAACCCAACGGCCCAAGCACTAGCCCCTGAGCACTCTTCTGGTAAAAAGGTTCCAATATGACTGAACTCCTCAAATAAGAACATTCAGCTTTCTCCCACCAAATCACTCAATAATCCAGCTAATTAGTCTTTCCCCAACTTTGACATGATTTTATTATTTAATCGTTTGCTTGGCACCTTATCAAAAGCTTTCAAAAATCTCTGTACACCAAATCCACACCCTTTCCAACACCCAAATAACAAGTAACATCCTCAATGAGAGGGATTAATAAAGCAAGATATTCCTTTGGTGAATCCATGTTGCTTTTATTTATATCATATTTCACTAAATGATTTTGAAAAGCTTCTTTTATACAAATACATATAACTTAAGGACAACAAGGGATCTGTTGGTCAATCTAGGCCACTTCATCCATGAAATTTAAAAATTTTAAAAACTCAAAGCCAGCCTTTATCAGTCTCTCTAGAATTTTTTCCCATTACATATTGGTCTATCATTCCCAGAACAAAAAAATAGAAATAACATATTAGCAACTCTAATGATCAGGCATTTGTCCAGTATATGTTGACCTATCAAAAATTAAAGATAGAGGCTTCCATATCTAATCTTTGATCTCCTTTAGAAACCCTAAGGAAAATCTTGTCTGGCCCTGGTGCTTTGTTTTCAATCTCTTGATCTTTCTTCTTAACATCAAGGGATTAATATCTACATGATTCTGGTCAATTCCAATACTTCCCGTAAAATGTTCAGGGTTAGGGGTATTGTTAATATCTTCGCTCGTACACAGAGAACATTTAAAAACTCAGTAATCTGAGTCTTCAACAAAAACATTATCCATCAGCATGTATAGCTGGACAATTAACTCAAATAATCAATATTAGTGTTCCTAATTATTACTATTAGCAATTATTTCTACTATTCAAATCTCACGTGAAAATAATCAGTTTGTTCAACATTTTCCAAAATGTGAGTCACACCTCTCCAGGGAGGCACAAGCGATCTTTTGAGGGGGCATGAACAATTAGAAGAGCCAATAATACAATAATGTAAAATTGAGCATTTTGATATATTTTTTATTAATGAAAATAACAAGTAATGACTACAAATGTATAACATTTGGATGTGTGTATCTATGCATTACATCTCATCACTTATCTCACTCGTTTATTCATTCAAATAAAAAGGAGAGGGAACACACAAGAAAGCATAATTATTAAAGGGGGCATGAATGACAAAAGTATGGGAAATGCTGAATTAGTTGAATTAACAGATTAATGTACACAAAGATCAAACAATCATCAAATTTTACTAATTGCCCGGTTTTATCAGCATCCTTTGACAGCCCACTCTCTATTTTAACATTCTGATTACCTTTACCCTCTTAAAAAAATCCTTTCTCTTAGCTTAATATTATCAGCAAGCTGTCTGTCATAAGTCTTTCCGTATTTCCCAATTTATTTTTTAACTTTTTGATAGTGTCCTTGAAAAGATTTGGTGGGGACTAGGGGGGGGGTGAGAGTAGTAAACTGGAAATGTAGGAGGTTGTATGAGAGAATGTAAAAAGTTATTAATGGAGTCTGGTCAAACTGGACCCTTGTTACTAATAAAATTTCCCAGGGATCAGTGCTTAGACTTTCAATTTCTTCATCTTTACATTAATGATACTTATATACGTATAATCAGTAGACTTTAGATATTGGATACATCTAGCTGCATTGAGAATGAAGAGGTGCTACAATATGATTCAAATCAATTGGTTAGTTAAACAAATATCTGGCAAATTACCTTCAATTACAGAAAGAGCAAGATAATGAATTTTGATTCTAATAATTTGAATCACACTTTTAATATAGATAGGTACCCACTCAATAGGGTGACTGAAGAAAAGAATCTTGGCATCATGGTGAATAAGTCACTCAAGTCTTCAAGGAGAGCTCTGTGGCTAGTAGCAAGGCTAATAGGATTTTAAGGTGTACTTGAATACATACTAATTACAAGTCAAATAGTTACATTTCACTCAGAAGACTGATTTATTGGAAAGGATTCAGAGAATTATTAGGATGATTCTGAGAATGGGTGGGTTATCTTAAATGGTTAGATTAAGATTTCTTATTTGCTCACAAGAAAAGAAGGGTAAAAAGCAAAGACTACAAGATTATTCCGAAATTGATGGAACAGACTTCAAATTTCTTTGTGCTGCATTCGGATAGCAACAGGTTGAGAGGACACAAGTTTAAGATTTAAAAAGAAAAAGACTTCAGGTAAGGCAACTTTTATTTTTCTAAGGACTTGATTAAGATGTTAAAATGTTTTGGGTTCAGAGTCCTCCTGAATTGGCTATTTCAGTAGTAGACCAAAAAAAAGGTAAAATACAACCCAAAGCATAACAGTTAAGTAACAGGCTTATGATTTGGAAGTTTAATATTAAAAACTATTCTTCAACACAATAAAGTTGTGACATAATTTTCCGAATGATGTGGTTTGATCAGTCACTGTACATTTTTGTAAATTTTAATAGATACGCGTAGGTACATATAGGTAAAGGGCCATGCTTGAAAGTTGTATATATATCACCTAATGAACCAATGACCATCTGTCATCTAAGTATTATATTTTGAATGAAAATGGTGTGCATACTCTATACCTCTTTTTTTGTATTCACATTATCAAGACATTTATTTTATATTCAAGCATCAAATTTCTTATTTTCCATTATAACTTCCAATATTCAACTATCACATTTATAAATGGTTAACTTTCTGTGGTAAATACACTTTTAACAATGGATTTCTTTAAATGACAGTATGTTGAAGCTTAATGTACAATAATTATTGTTGAATCTACATGTAATTTAGTAACTTATAATATGTGCATGTTGTGCCTATTATTATTATGGTTTTATTATAATATAAGCTGTTTTAAGCACACTTAATTTAAGCTTAACTCATGCACACTGAAACAGGAAGTGTCATATTCAGGAACAGTGATTTTTAAACTGATTGTTACTGTTGATTTGAACAGTAATGTTACACAAAGACAATATTTTATTTAAAACACTTGCTCTTCAGTACTATTAAATGAATAATGATATTATTGTAAAACACAGCAATCTTATAATAGTTGTTACTGTTAGACATATTTATCTTGAGCCCTAACAGTAACAATGTAACATCATGGGTGCTTGATTATTTAAATATACAACACTTTTATGAATAATATAAAGTTTACAACGTAGCTATAATTTATAATTATATGGTACAGTGCATCTCATGGGTATAATAGTAAACTACAACAACACCTAATTTGGTAAACTAATTAGTATTTTTGATATTTAAAGTAATTAAACAATAATTCAAGTCTAAACGTATTAGTATTACTAATAGTGATACAATTAGGTTATTACTATTAGTATTACCATCCGTGACTTCTACGTTCTACTCTAGTTCTAAGTTATGGCAGATATGAAATGCTATTTTTTTATTTATTTTTTACACACTGTTAATTTGAACTCGAAATCCGCAATAGGATAACTTCAGAAAATGTAAAAATAAACAACATGCAGCCTAGCGCAACTTTCGTCATTTATATTCCAGAAATATTTTTTTTTTTGGTGCTAACAAGTTAAAGGTGTTCAGTTTCTTTGCAAAACCCACGTGTGAAAATAAAATATATGTCGCCATCTTCGTGGAAATACTAATACCAGAGAGTACTACTAGTATTACTTACATTACAAGACATATATATCTAAAAGAACCTTAATTACTTTGTTTACTTACGGTAAGGTTAATTATAACTTAGGAACATTGATAATTCGCTTTTGAAGTAACCTCATTCAACTTCTCAAGTTGTGTTATGTAACACTAACATGTAATTCGATTTACACTTTTAAAACAAGCGCCCATTTTTATGCCAAGCTTCTTAACTCAGCCTCGGGCATTATTTTATAAGCTAAACTGTATTAACTAAAATGATCTTACCTTGAGAGGTAGACAAAAGAACACATGTGAGTACATTGTATATCAACAATATTTTAATATATCCGCTCATTATACAACAAATTTTCACGTCCTCCTACATCCTAAACTCCCCTCACCCACCCTAATTTGAAACTCACTAACATTAACAACGCGCACAACACGAACAGAACTATTTTGTTGCAAAATAGTCCTAGCGTAGTAAGATACTAATAACGCTGATAATACAACTAGTCGTGCCAATTGTATTATATTTAAGAAACACTTTTTTCAGCTTTATTATTCACAAACAAAGTGAAAAAAATGTTTCTAATTATTCATCTTACTACAGGACTTAAGTTTCTCAATTCAAAATAACCATCCCACTAAAAAAATAAGCGCAATACATCTTATATAAAATATAATATTTGTCTGTATCTCATACAGTAAAATTTACTACGTACTCCCTGGCTCATGAACATTTCACTGATTACATCTGGTTAATGGTAAAGTACTATAAGCCCTCTTATAATGTAGTGGGTGTGAGAAGACAGATTTGAATGAACAAATGTTCTTTTTTTGTCCTTATGTTATTTGTTACATAAAATATATTTAGAAGATGATAATCTTCAAGTACTTTGCTAAAGTTGTGGCGAGCAAGTTTCAATGATTGTCGTAGTAAATAGCAGTGGCATAGTGGACTGAAAAAAGTAGGTCAGGCAGAAAGTTCCTAATCTCCATTAATATCATTTCATGATAGGTATTTAGGTTTAGAGAGCGAGAGAGAGAGAAAAAACAACAACACAACAAACACAGATCGACGATTTCTTTTCGCGACACTCGTGGTATAAGGTTTTATTGTAAATAATACATGCGAGAAGTGGGTTGGGGGGGGGGCGGGTTTACGTTTTCGTTATTTCGTTTTCGAC